>NC_040886.2:1259887-1362387 GCF_900634795.4 Betta splendens
TCACTGGGATTATAGTGTGTGTTGTGTGTCTGAAAGTGAGAATGTGTACAGTATGTGTGAAGAAGCAGGGACGATAGAGAAGATTTCAGAGGGAATTTGTGTTTGTGTGTGTGTAAGAATGAGAAAGGTAGGGAATGTTTCACAGGGAGAAGCAGTAGTCTGGGGAAAGCAGAAGGGGGAGGGGGGTGGAAGCATCGCCCTGTCCCACACACACACACACACACACACACACACACACACACCAGGCAGGCTTTTGCTAACAAAGTTCCAAACCACCAAACCCAGATTATCACCAGTCCTGCTCCCCTTGTTGCTCATATGAAGGAGCCTCAGAGGACTGATGAGGAACTGTGTGTGTTTGTTTGTGAATAAGTAGTAAAGTGAACATGTGCATGTTTTTTGCACATTTCTGTTCATGTTCAGGCTTGTTAACGTGTATTTGCTCATTTTTTCTATCATTGTACTTTACTGTACTGTATTTGTATTTTGCGTAGCGTTGTGTGCCTGTCTGTATATGTGCATATTCATTAATTAATTAAAACTCTTCCCTCTGCACTGTTGCTATCAAATGTTAAGGCAAAAAAAAAAAAAAAAAAGAAAAAAAAAAAAAAAATATATATATATATATATATATATATATATATATATATATATATATATATATATATATATATATATATATATATATATATATATATATATATATATAAAATTTAATTTTTAATTTATTGAATACTTTATTTGGAATCTTTTGGGTTTTGGAAGCTTTTGTTGTGAATCGGGACTATATAAATGAATAAAATAATTTATTTACAGTATATAAAAAGCCTCTTGATGCATTCTGCATATTTGCTTATTAATTGTTTGGTATTATCATTAAACAGTTTTTGGTGTAATACATTTGTACTGCATTAACACTGCAGCAGAGCCGTCTGCTTGTCATGTTATGTCTTTCTCCTTTCTATTATGTTTTAATCTTTTCTCGTCCTCTTTCTCTTGCTTCATGTGGTCATGTATAAAGCGAGGAAGCCTTGCTGTCTGTGCAGTGGGAGACAGTTGTGTTTCTGTTCTCTTCTGTTCTATTATTGGGTGGGGGGGCAAGTGGAAAGTACTATGCTCACATAGCCCATTATTTCTCTCATCATGTGTTCTCACTTTTTCTCTCTATCTCTCCCTCTCTCTCTCTCCCCCTCCAGAACCACACACTGAGTCAGCACGAGCAGTGAGACCGAGGCCTGGCAGGATCTCTCGGCTCAGCCAGGGCCCCCGACCCAGAGCCGGCAGGGGATCCCCATCTCCACATCACAGCCAATCAAAGTGTCATTTGCTACTCACATGTAAAACTCTAACGATCGCGCCACTGGGCGCGGCTATTAGGAGCAGCAGGAGAAAGGAATATTAATGGGATATGCTATTAAATAAAGAAAGGAAAAAGTGGGTGAGAGAAACGGTAAGAGCTACATGATGGAAGGAGAGGAGTGAAAAGGTATTGTATGTGCAGTATTTTTATTGTCCTTGCCAACGTTTGTCATCCGACCAGCTACGTCCTCCCCCCTTTCTAGTTTCTTCTGCAACCACCCATCATTCCCCAGGTCAGGCGTTGGATCTTATTTTTTAACAAATAGCAAAGAAAAAAACAACAAAACAGTTTTTGTTTTTTTAATAGATCGTAGGAAATTCTTCACTTTGTTGCCAACTCAGTTGCTTGTTGTATTTAACTTCATAGGTGCCAATTTTGTTCATTTTTTCCCTACCATACCATCTTATATTTGCCTTTGTTTTCATTTTCGTTTCTCGCCGTAAGTAGGTACTTGTGCTGTGTTGTGATTGTTTGCTAGTTGTAATATTCTTGAGTTTCTTTCCCCAGACTCTCCTCTCCTTTTTATGATTATTGTTTATATATATATATATATATATATATATATATATATATATATATATATATATATATATATATATATATATATATATATATATATATAGTTTGTTTGTTTAACTGATTACACAGTTTGTAATTACTATTAAAAGGACATCCAACAAAATAAAGTTCAACAATACAAATGTTTCTTTTTTTGGATTTAGGTTTTCCAGTCTCTATGGGGCCTATAGTGGTTATTGTAAAAAAGGATATCATGATTTCAGTGCATCTGGTCAATGACTGCTTTTTCAATGTGAATTAACCAGACTGCAATAATCTAGTACAAAAAGATAAATAAATACATGACAAAGAATTTGTGAGTAGTGTGCATTTATTGGAAGGTATGCATTTACACACATTACATTACATTATATTAATATTATTACATTATACACATTTGAGTTACTAATATTCAACTGCAGCACTGCTGCTGGTGTGATGCTTGTTAAGGGCTTGTTCACCGAACTGCGGATAAGCTTTGTACTGTATACAGTATGAACAGAGGCAATAGAAATTTCTCAAAAAAAAGAAGAACAAATAGGCTTTAACTTCCCAGGAAGAAAATGAACCTATTTCCAGTACAACGATTCAGTTGTGTTATTATAGTATGTTTTTATTTTTTGCTCATATTTAACTTACAAACTGCCAGGTAATGGTGCCTTTTTAAGACCACCCAGACAGCGGCTCCATCTACACTGAGTGGGAGCGGATCCCCCCCACACACACACACATCAACACAAACTACCACAAACTCTCCTACAAACAAGTACTCAGTCATACGTAATTGCATGCACTCTCAGATACACACCCACACCATTCGCTTGTTCTCATTGATGGGGAGGGTAGGTCTCCGGCCTGCTGCCCATGTGGCCCCAGGCAGGGACCGCAGCATCTCCTGAGCCTCGCCCACCCACCTCAACCAAGGAGAAGCAGGGGCAGCGGAAAAGGCACCCCAGAACCCTGCAATCCAGCTTGAACATGAGTGTGTGGAACTAGAGTGAACTGACAGTGGGGGACATGGCTGCTGGCTGATGGTGTGCTCCTCTGGACAGTGTCCCCCGTGCTAGATGTCCATTGTGCAATCAGTTAAAGCTGGTTGTTGATCTCTCCGCTTGGATCCTAAATGTATATGTATGTGGCTAGGTATGAGGAACTTTGGGAGACTGCCAGTTCCCCTAGGGGTCCAGCAGACAGAGCCGTCAAAGCGAAGGCTCTGTCTGCTGGACCCCCCGGAGGCAGCCCCCAAAGTCCTGGATTAGTGTGTTTGACTAATGCAATTAAAACTGCTGAGCATCCTACCTAGGAGGGACCGTTTGCTGGAACCACTATCCAGTAGCCTTGTTTCCTCCATCAGTAGGACGCCCCTCACAGACCAAGGTGGATGAGTGTGGAGAGATGTAGTTGGGAAGCAAGGCACCAGAGTCTGCCGAGCCAGGTTCCCGACTAGCTCTGCTACCCATCCTAGATTTCCTAAAAGAGAGTGCAGGGGTTGCTGGGATTGTAGAGCTGAACAAGGTCGACAGGTGCTCGTTTACTCCTTATGCCAAAATTGCTACACAGGGGAACATGACCAGAATGCACATAGGAATCTATCTGCTGTGTTATCTGTACAGTGAGGGCAAGTATTCGAGTTTGTGAGACCCAATTGGAACATCCTTTGTCCTGTATAAAGTGATCTATGTGTTCTTTGATGATGCCGTTCTGAAAAGAACAAACACCATAAGCAGAAACAATGCAATGATTACGGAAAGTATTCAGTCCTCCTCAATTCCTGCATTGTTGTCAATTTAAAATACAAAAATAAAACGTTAACAAGTTGTACACAGGCTTGTGTTCATAATGACAAAGTCAGTAGACATGATGTAGACATGAAAAAAGCTGTTCAGCAATTAGAGGAAGTGTTGTGCTGTAATAAAGATTTTTTCACAATGATCTTGTACATCGTATTGTTATCTTTTTTGGGAGAAACCTGTGTAATTCCCAGACAAAAATAACAAAACAACAAAACAACAGCAGAAACAACAAACAAGACTTACTGATTGAATTAAAGTAATGTTTGAAGTCAGAATTAAGAGCAGTGTGTGTGTGTGTGTGTGTGTGTGTGTGTGTGTGTGTGTGTGTGTGTGTGTGTGTGTGTGTGTGTGTGTGTGTGTGTGTGAGTGAGTGAAACTATTTCAGACTGATTGTTACCAAGAGCTTAGTGGCCCCAATAATAGTAAAATTGAAAAAGTTGTACATTACCAGAACTCACCAGCTACGGCTTCTCTGATCTGATGAAATGACATCTAGCCCAACTCCATGGTACTTTCCATAGGTGCAACAGCAAGAAAAACACAATAACAAAAGAGAAAACACTACAGCATTTCCCAAAACAACCACATTTAAACATGTGAACATTAAAAGCTACCAGCTCTTGTTTCTCATGGGTCAATAACTAACCTAAAGTTTTAATTTCATGTTTCTCCCTGCAAGCTAAATTAAGAACTATTTAACAAAAGATGTATATATGATGCAATCTTCCATATGCTATCAACACATTATAATAATAAACTGTGCCTTTTTTTTCCCCACTCGAAACAAAACTGAAGGAAGCAGCATTCAGGAGGAGGGAGGCTTAAAGGGCCCATATCATGCAAAATCCACTTTTTAGACATTTTGGAGCGTCCCTATGACTCTATGGGTCACATATACACACACTGAGCACGGTAGAAATGCATTTCCTGCTTTTTTCACATTTTGAAAACGTAAATTTTCTCATCCAATGAAAACAGCCACGACCTACTCTGAGGCCGTGTCCCAGTTGTCGTCACACTGGTTGAAAGTTCTCCTTGCAAATCCTGAACCACCACCCCCACAATGATCCCGAACCAAAACTGGACTTCCGCCATTTCCCCCCTCTCACTCACCGTGAACAGACCAGCACGGCAGCGCCCAAGTCCTCCCATAGAAATAGTTCGGTTCTTAGGTGTTCTAACCAACACCAAAGTCTCTTCACTTTACCAAGGGATCAACAAGTGAGGATTTGTGGGTCACTTTTATTTTAACGGACCGGTGCCAGAAACACTGCCTCAGCATTTATACGTATGTGCATTTCAAACGAGGGTGCGTACAATGCTGGATTTGTTTCACGGCTCCTGTTGGAAAAAAAGGACCTATTCCTAAAGTCCGTCATCCACTCACTGAAGTAAGTACATGCTTGATATTTATAATGTTTTAAAATGTTAGTTTGTCCGTTTAAATGTAGTAACCTATGTGTGGGGCAAGTTACTAGCTAGCTATGCTAACGGCTACAGCCAGTCGACCGAGCCCTTGTCCCCTTCAAATGTGCTCATGTGGGCTCCTGCAGCCACACACCTGTGTGGAGAAAAGCTAATGACTATCGGCATCGAGCGGCTACAGGCAGGGAGCGGTGGGTCTAGCTCGCTGTAGTAAGTTTGTGCTTGATACTTGTGATATCTAAATATGTTAGTTGGGTCTGTTTAAAATGCAGTAACCCACATGTGAGACAAGCTAATCGCTAGCGTCGCTAACGGCTACAGTGAGTCAACCGAGCCTTTGTCCCTTTCAAATGTGCTACTCTGAGTTGGTGCAATCACACACCTGTGTGGGGAACAGCTAATAGCGATGGGCCTTCGATCGGCGACAGGCAGGAAGCGGTGGATCGAGCTTTTGTCCTGTTGACGTGCTGCCGCTCCTGTTTGTGTGTTGCATTAGCCGTTAGCATGCCTTTAGGCCTTTGCACTTTAGAGCTACAGCTGGTCATCGCTACAAAAAGAACCTGCAGATGAACGCGGTTATGTTTATTACCCAGTCCTGTGTCACAGCCTAAATCAACTTGTGATTTTGGGTTATGTCATTGTTCTATCAAATTCTAACATGATTAGTTGGAATGATTACTGTGTTGTGTTTCAAGCTTAGTTGCTAATTAGTCACATCTCTACAATACCTGCTGCTTATCTGGTCAGTAACCTACAGCTTGTACCATAGCCATTATATTTGTAGGACCAATACAATTTACAGTAAATGTAACAGTATTTTCTATACTGTAGGAGGGCAAATCCCAGTTGCCCACATGCAAGGAGGCTGTGAAACAGAGAAATCACTGCAGACTGTACACAGACATCTGCTGCCCAGCTCAGGAGTGAAGGTATGTAAGTTTGTATGTACCAACAGTAAGATAGGTAATAGAAGATTTTAATTGGTATATACTGTTTAGATTTTATATTTGAATTGTAACAACTGTTTATCTGTTGTTTTAGCACAGACAGGCCTGTCCTCTTGTTTGGTTTAATTTTTTGTCTGGTATTGTGTGTTCTTACTTTAGAGAAGGTTTTGACCTACATAATAATTAACATTTCACTAATCTACAATTCTGATTGCACTACCTTTTGTTTTGATGAGGTGATGGTGAGGACAGCCACAGCTTCCATCTGGTAGAGGACTGCTTCCGCTCAGTCTTCCAAATAGTGATGAGAACAAGGATCACCACATCTCCCTGTTTACCCTACTTTCATGCATTTCGTCTGCAAGGCCCTGCAAAAGCTTCTCCTTCGCCCTCAAACCCCCAGACTTCTTAATTAACTCAGTAACCTATACATTGCACATTGGAGTGTGAAGGTAACAGTTTGTTCTAGCTTTGGAGTAGTGGTGTATTTTTTTGGTTTACAATAAAGTTGGCTTTAACTGTTATGTATTTCACTGAACTCTGTTTCTGAAGGGAAAACACTTTTATTTAGGAAATCATAGTATTGAAATTACATGTTTTTCTCTTTCTAATATGGTAAGCTATAAAGTTGAAGCGGCCATAAATAAAACGCATATAAATTATATATAAATAAAGTTAAAAAAATTCTTAATGAGTGTTGCACTCACAAAAAACACATTTTTACTCAAACGGTAAAGGAGTTATTCTACAGGTGGTCTACATCAATCATACTATGAGTGTTTTAGTGTTTTATCCATCAGGAAACTGCCTTCATCTACAACCCAAGCATGAAGAGATGGCAACTCAGATTCTTCACCCCAGGAATCCTCAGCACCAGCTCACTAGCCTCTGTAGACTAGATACCTGTAACAACTTTAGATACAGAGACATATTACTGTCAAATTTATCATGAATGACAAAAAACATAATTAAAAGCAGTAAAAATACGTTAGGTCAATATATAATTTGAACCAATGCTTTTTGTTCCCAGGAAGGTCATGCAGTGATTGCTCTAAATATTAATGCACATTTTGTAAATAAAATTGTCAGAGCAGCAGCACAAGTAAGACAAAAACAGTGAAATGTGTAAATGTAAAATGTATTTATATTATTTCAGCTATGCTCTCAAACTTATTTATTTGTATAATGTAAGCTAAAGTAGTGTTTTCTATTAACGAGAGTTTTCCAGGTAAGTCGTGTTGTGAATATTAAAGCTGCACACGCCATTTAGCATTCGCATTAGCAACCGCTAGTCGCTTTGCAAATTACATAAATCAATTAAATTGAAGTAAATGCGACATTACCAATGAGACACATCTTGCATCAGCCGAAATGTGGTGACTTCAACAGCCTCCTCTTCAGCTTCAGGGTCAGATTCGGGATCGTAGACGTATGGTTCTACAACGCTACGAATTAAGCTGGCTAATGTCGTGCAGTCCTGTAGTGGGTCTTCTTCTTCTGTGGAGGATTGCGGTGGATTGCGTTCTCAATGTCGCACTACAGCCACCTATTGTATCGTAACCGTGCGGTGGCTCGTATCCATGGAGCCAATTTAAAAAAACAACAACAACAAAAAAGGTATGCGCTTCCGCACAGAGGTGTCGTGAGCAGCTTCGCTTGCGACACGCCCAGAAAACACAGCGTTTGCTGATGGGGAGTGAGAACCACACATTGACAGGGGCAGTGTGGACGATCTAAAGGGTTTTATGGGATGAAAATTTACAGAGACCTTACTGAGACATTAAAGTCTAATATTTTTTAGAATGAAAAGCATGATATGACTCCTTTAACACAAGATGTGAGAGCGATCTTATCAGAACTTTACAGCCCTGGACAATGGGAACAATGTGGTTGAGCCTTGGACAAAAACATAGGGTCTGTGTTAAAAAGTGTGTAAATCACTGTGTGAATAACTAAAACTAAACTGATGCAGACAGTGCGGCCGTATAGCACTCATGTTAACCAACAGCTTAAAGCTGAGGATGTTTCTGACCTGATGCATGTACTATACATTACAACTCTTGTTTTAAGCTACACTTACACAATTTTCAACCAACCTATATAGATATTTCGTATTTTTTGCAGCGTTCAACCTTCTGTTCATCATCAGTATCCATGTGTGTGCAGCTGAGTCCATGCAGCAGCTGAGAGCCCCCGGCTGAGAGGTGGGTACCTATGTCCTAAGGCCACGCATTGGAACCACTGCAGCACCAAATGGGGGAAGTGTTACACACTCATTATCCAAACACAAACTCTGTCTGCTCCTGTACAGAGCAACATAGTGGTAATAATAAAAAGATTAATCTGTAGGATGAAGGGTTTTGTAGGATTATATTACATGTTGGTCATGTCTGTATTGAATCAGTGTGTGGCCATGCGAGCAGTGTTCTATAATGCGCTAACTTCAACTTGGGAATTTAAATGAATAAATAAAAAAGCCTTTTGCAGAAAGTGACTGTAAGGTACCACCTACGCGTTTTGTCGTGACCGTAAGATGTAGACGGTCCCTACAGCTGTCGCGAAAGCTGCACGGAAGTTTAACGCAATCGTGACAATTATTTTAAATGTAGAAACATTACTGTAAGTTTCCCCTTTTTTCCAAAGTGACGACGGCTCGTGGCGGCTAACGTTCTGTATAAAGCAGGTGTGTGTAAAGCAGCCCGTGCGTTTCCGGCTGCGCCCAGCTAGCATCCGACGCTCCAGCGTCTCCTCCACGCAGCACCGCGACGACCGACGCCGGAGGCCGGGACGCGAACGCCACACCGGTTACTCGAGACGGATTCATAATTAATGTCTTCTAGCTGAAAGCCCACGCGCTGCGCGGGAGCGGCCTGGGTTATGGCGGCGTCGCTCCTCTCCGAGACGGACATCAGGCATCGGTCCATGGCGGAGGAGGATCCGAACGGGAACGAGCACGGGGCGGCAGCCCGCAGCGCGGCGCCTCGCTGGGGACCGCGGCACGCCGGCGCCCGGCAGCTCGCGCGGCTCTACTCGCCGGGTGAGGACGCGTTTGAGGACGCGTTTTTCTTGCTTGTCAGTGATGTGCTGGTGCTCGTTGTCTCCGTCACCGTCACACGCGCTGTGATGCACAGCGTCAGCAGAGGCCTAGGATCAGTGCTGAGGGGCGACGAGGCGCGCGCGCGCACGCGCACGCACTGACTGCGGCTACAGGCGGACTCGCGTGATTTGTCACTCGTGATTAATTAAAGTCTGCTTCGCTCTCGCGCGTTGACCCCGCTGTGAATTATTCCGTCCGTCGTAAAGGCCTCAGTCCGCATCCAGTTGATGCTGATGCTTGAATTGAACACAGGCCTCTGTAAACGTACACTGCATCTTTTACAGGTTCCTCGTGTGCGGAGCCTCAAAGCTCCAGAAAGACTCGATTGCTTTCTGTGCATGTCCTCTCACCTAATTTCCCTTCATCTGTGGCATCAGCGTAGTGATGGGCTGTCTTCTGATTTGTCTGTTGATTGTTTTTGCTGGACTGAACTTGCTCTTTGATAAGGTACAGCAGTATAGTAAGTATAGTTAGTTTCCACTTGTATTAAATGAGCTGTTTTTCCAGACTGGCGTTTGGTCCTACAGTAACTGAACCTGTTTGTCAACTCCATTGTATCCAGTGTATTAATATGAAAGTGCTATTAAAAAAAATAAAAATAAATAAATAATCTATACACACACATACATACATCACTTCAAGTTCACACATGCTATGTTCAAATTGCTCCTAGCATAAAAAGCTTGCAGTCAAAGGCCCACACTCCCTCTGGGTTGTTGGCTGTGTTTTTAGATGCTGGTCAAGTTGCTGCCTTCAGCTGCTGCAGGTTTTTTAGTCCTAGGACAAAATCAATGTCTGTGACACAGTCTACAGCAGTAATCCTCAAATCCAGTCCTTGGGGTCTAGAGTGCTGCTGGTTTTCCTCTTTGCCTGCTAGTTTAAATTCACCTGACATCCCAGTCCAAATAAGTCTCTGATTAGATGTCTAGAATGAAAACTGCCTGGCAGAATAAAAAATAAGCAGCAACTCGGACCCCGGAGAGTTTCAGGGCCACTGACGCACAGGCTACAAACACTTTTAATAAAATGACAGTGGTTGTTATTGTTGGCAAAAGTGCTGCTTCTGCGTCATAACCCTGAGGCCTCATTAAACCAATGCAAGATCCAGCTTTACTCCTGTTTCCGTTGCTTGTTTCAAATGTTATCTTCCTTTCCCAACATTTTGACCTGCTCAGTGATCAAACAGAAGCACTAACAGGACTTTCATATTCTGAAGCATATACAGTAGCAAACCTGCCTACAGTTTACAGGATTTAAATAAGATGCAGACTCCACTGACTGACATCACCCCCCACTCTTGCTTTAACTCAGTCCAGTGTGGGTTCAGGATGAGGGAAATGAAAATTAAACCCCTAAGAAAGTGTTATCCCTGACGATACATTGATTTTGATGAAGTGATGTAAGGTGCACTGTGCTAAGACAACCTGTCCTACCAGTTGTGCACCAAGCTGGACTGTGCTACGTTTTGCCTGACCATCTGCCCTGCTTCTCACTCCACTGAGCATCTTAATTGCCTCTAGTCAGACTATGCTGGCAACTTGCACCCACTTCTGAAAATAGGAATGATGATCATAGTAAAAACAGGTTTACACTGCTGTTACCGTGTTAAAGTGCGACTTGGACAGTTCACTGGTCCTTCTGAAGCCAAAGACCTCGGAGCACATGAACCACTGACCACAGCAGCATGTCTTTTGACTCACTGAGCTCAACTGGGTCTTCGGACCCAACTAATGACTTAAGACTTTTTTAAACTCTTCACTATGTGCAGGTTGTCACAGAACAATCCCTCTTCTTTATTCTTGTAACCACCTGAAAGCCTTTTTCACACTGTCACCTTCTTCATTATTGTAATTGGATCTACTTTATTATCGGGTGCTCTGGCATTTGATCTGTGCTACTGCCAGGCAACGACGACAGGCAAGCTTGCATACATGCTAGCATTCACGCCCGACTCTCCCATGGCACCGACACCTGTTAACAGTTCTCAGTCAGTTGTAACATAGATTCAATAACACTGAATGTTTTTTTCTGATGCTTTTTTGAGGCTTTGCTCGCAGGTGTGGCAGCACCATGACTGATCCATATACCGTATTATAGATAATTACAGTATAGGCATTATAGTATTATAGGCACACAGAGGAAAAGGAAGACGGCACATCGACCTATGGTGTTGTGTTCAGCAGAAAAACGAGAATCATGCGCCACAAATTCAATGCAAACCCGCACTTTCTGTATTGTCCAACATGTGTTTGAGAAAAAGAGCATTCATTTGTAGAAGCCAAATGTTGCTTTATTAGTTTCCATTTTGTTTCTATTATCAGGCAAAATTCCATACCAATCATATTTGACCAGGAACAGAACAGATACTTAAATGTTTTAAAAAACTATTTCTTTGGTAACTGTAGACTAAAGTAGTCTGACAAACTGTTTCTTCAGACTTTATAATACATATATTCCAAACATAGTGTTTTTTAACTTGAATGTGACGTATGAGCTCAGATAAGGTTTTGAAGCCTTAAATAACAAGTAGTACTTTAAATCTTGTATTAATATATTATCTCCACAAAGTGTCTTGTGATAAATCCAAGTAGACATTGTGAATATATTATTATATGTTTTTAAGATAAGTCTTAATGGAGTGGTCATTGTAACACTAAACTGTCTAACGTGAAATGAGTGAGCGAGACGGTCAGGTTTAACTGTGCTTCTTTCAATGCATCTCACTTGAAAACATCACTGTTCTTGTTGTAGGCTTAAAATGAATTCAGACAGAATGATGATGGTGAGTGTTAATGTTCTTTTAGTTGATTAGGAGAGTCTGGAACGAGGAGCATTGAACGGCTGAGAACCCTGTTTTTTTTGTGAGCCTGTTTTTGCTGATTGAAGCTTAAGAGGATCACAAATGCATTTGGGGTCCTGACACTTTATCCTCTCTCATCTAGTGGCCAGTGGGTGTAGCTACTGTAGCAGACTGACCCTGAGTAAAAAATAGCCCAGACAAGGCCGTGATATGAGCAGCATGACACAACCTGCTGCTAAAACTTGACTCTTTGGTTTTCTGACTTGATTTGATGTCACAAACCGTTGACGATGCCTTAATAGCGGAAGAAGTGTCAAACCATCTGGAATGTTGTGTACTAGGTCTAATCCACTGGTAAGGTTGTGTAAAAGCACAGCATCATGCTTAAATCCAAAGTATACAGTGTACTTATGTTTCTTATGTTCTCATAATCCTCAAGATATTGAGAAACCAAAATCTATATATGTGCAAACCTTAAAGTTTTACAGTCCATTATTCACAATAGAGCCTACAAGCTGGTTTAAATGTTTATACGGAGAAAATGCACCAAACACATTTTACTTTGATGGCAGGGACGTCTCCCAGAAAGCTTTAGTTTTACATCACAGAACACTTTACTTTTAGTGGTTGGTTTTGTGCCAGCTAATGACAAGCTCTGGCTCTGAAGGACAAGGACAGCTGTCAAACACAACACTGTCAAATGTCATATTAGACATAAAGATTGATCCTGAGGCAAAGCCAAAGCTTTTTGGTCAAACTTGGCGATCAGTTGCGTTCTAGCTATAATCATAGAACATGTTTTCACCAGTTAAAACTCCAGCGACTTGACAAGCTTTTCCTCATTGTAGCCGACGTGGCACAGCAAGCTGCAAGTGGAAGACGATGCTAACAATGCTGCTGCTAGAGGAGAAAATGCTTTCCACATGCTGACAAGTGTCTGTTAAAAGAAAATAAACAGCTGAAATCTAAAATGTCAAAATGTCCATTTAAGGGAGCGCCACGCTGTTATGTGCTTAGTGGTTCGGGTCGGGTTCCGTGTCGGTAGGAGGTAAATCTAAATAGCAGTTTGGCTTGTTAGACTTTGGTGAAGTTAGATGAGGCATTGGCGACGCTCCATAAAGCCAAACATGGGCTCATTACAGCAGAGCTGGGATGGACAAACAGCTGGATGCATCTGTTTCTGCATCTCTCCATTCATCTCACCAACTCTCATCTCTCTTTGGTCCTCCCATATGTGTGAAGGGTCACGGTCTGCTACTTTCCTCATCTCTCCTACATTCGCGTCTCCTTTCCCTTCTCATGTTTTCTCTCTCCCGCTTTCTGGTCACACATTGTGTGCGTGTGTTTCAGCCTGAAGGATCTGGTGTCAGCATCTGCAAGTGAGCTAGCGTGACCTTCAGCCTTGCTGTAACGGCTCCTATGTCGGCCTGATCCGTTCCTCCAGGTGTATACCGCCATGCAAGTTTAATTTGACTACAAACAACCACAACTATATGATAAATACAATGGTCTAGATCAAAACTTTAGAAAACAATTAAAAACTACATTTAGCTTTTTTAAAATATGTCAAAGCGGAAAGTAAAACTGGTGCCTTTACAACCAACGTTAAACTACTAGTGTAGACTGTTCGGGGCGTGCGCCGCCTCTCACCCAATGATAGCTCAGACCTGCTCCTGAACACGTACTGAACAAGTTTCAGTAAATATCCACCTATTCTGTGTGCTTTGCTACAGGACTGTAGTTTAGAGCTCATACACATTTTGTTAACACTGCCTTATTGTCTCATTTGTTTTGTGTATGAAGCCATGCAGTCAGACAGCCAGGCGATTGATTCTCTTTGTACCAGAGTTGGTTTTTAAAAGTCGTTGCCATAACAACAGTGACACAGTGAGGTCGTTAAGGTACTGTAGATCTCATATGTTCTGGAAGTGTGGATGTTTTAAAGAATACCTCTGTCAACCCTCAACAACTCACCAGAATTAGTGTGCCTTTGTGATTAGTGACCGTACACACACACACACACACACACACACACACACACACACACAGGCGGTGTTGAGATGTTTATATTTACATCTTTGTAGGGACTCACCATTGACATAATTCATTCCCTATCCCCTTACCCTAACCATCACAACTAACGGCAGGTGTCCAACCGTTCCTCTAATCAATTCTAATCTAATCTCCAAACCTTAATTCTAACCTTAGCCCTAAAATCTCATCTTGACCCTCAAACAGGCCTTCCAAGTGGCCATAGGTCCCCACTTTGGTAGAAAAACAAGGTTTTTGGTCCCCACTTCTATATAAATGCTAGGTACACACACACACACACACACACACACACACTGGACTCCCTGAACTGCTGACCCTGAGGTCACTAGGGTTAGAAGCCAAGCCATTTGAGCCATTTGTGTGTTTTACCAGGAGGAGCGTATGTGCCGATCTTGACTTTGACTGTGTGTGTCCTTGTGAACTCAGTGTGGGCGAGAGAGGAGCAGTCTGTGTCATTGTTTTTCTTTGACATTTTGACCAGTTTTGTCCTTTAAACCAAGTTGGCAATGGTTTAAAGGCAGATTAACCTATTTCTTTGTCTGTCCTCATCAGTCTCACATCCCAGTATGGCACTGTTTGTCCGGTAGTGTTATGTGGTGCATCTACATCTGTTCTAGCCATTCTGTCATGGAAGCCCTGTCTCGCCGTCTTACAGTAGTCGCATCTTGAGCAAGTTGCAGTTTCCAGGAGCTCTCTCTGCAGCTGTTTCCCACACCTGCAGGCTTTAAGTCTTTTCTCTCCCTTCGTCATGCAGCTGATTTAGATATTTAGATCACAGCAAATTACAAAATCGTGTTATTTGTGCCTTTGTGTTGAAATAAAGTTGATTGTAGACCACATTGTGGTGGTGGTTTAGCTGACATGCATGCTGTTCTACCATCTGTTGCTGAGGAAGCTCTTAACAACCAAGACAATGAGACATTCAAACAAAGGTGATAAGTCAGAGCGGGGGCGTCTCCTCATTCTGTAAATACAGATTATAGTTTTGTGTAAACTCTGCTTCTCTGTATTTGAATACAGACAGACTCTCTCGCTCTCTCTCTCTCTCTCTCTGTGACTTTATTGTTCAAATTATACCTCATTGTTCTGCTCCTACTGTGCTGCTGTAACTACCAGTGTCCTGTTACTCCTGGCTAACGCACACCTTCCAGGCCAGTCAGCATAGGGTGACCGCTGTCTAATGTTCCATCGCCAAGAAGTGTCATGAGCTCATTAACTCACTGTGTTATTCACACTGTGTTAGAGTGGTTTATGTGTCGGCTTCACAAAAGCTGAAGTGAGTCTTTTTACCTTACATCTTGCTTCTTTCATAATGTTGAATCTAAAAGACTGTTGTCCACATTCATATAAACAAAGACGATGCACAGCGCACACAGGCATGAATGTCTTGCACATGCACACTCCACACTCGCTCCGTGCATGCATGGCTCTAGGCGAGCCTTCAAGGCAGGATTTTGCTATTGACCTTGACCAGCGCTACCGAGAAGCTGGGAATGTTGTGTGTTTTCAGGGATGAGCTGTCGATGTTTGTGTACGTGTGCAATTATCCTCATGAGGGCCGCAGATGAATATGGTGGTAGCAGAAATCCCAGGAGATGAGGGGATGGCGTCAAGCACACAAACTTGCACACAAAGGAACACACAGGATAGGATCTGGCCATCCTTTTTTGCATCCTCACAGGGGAGGAAGGCTGGAGCAGGGCCTACTTACACTTGCTCTCGTGTGGGTTCAAGTCATGTGTTATTGTGCTTGGATATACTGTATGCATCTGTTTGCCTGTGTGTGTGCCGTTAGTGAAACTCATTTACCACATTCCTCTCTTTGTTGGGGTGGAATCTGCAGGGTAATGGATTTAGTGTGTGTGTGTGTGTGTGTGTGTGTGTGTGTGTGTGTGTGTGTGTGTGTGTCATAAAGACATACTCCGTATCATTTTTTTTTATCAGTGGCATGTGTACTTTTCGTTTATGTTGATTTTGTGTGTGTGTGTGTGTGTGTGTGTGTGTGTGTGTGTGTGTGTGTGTGTGTGTGTGTGTGTGTGTGTGTGTGTGTCTCAGGTTCTGTGGTCCACTGAGATCAGATAAAAGGAAAGAGGCCTGCGACTGATCCACTCTTTCCAACCAGGGGAATTCGACCCCCCCCTCACCCTTTTTGTGTGTCTCTCTCAGCCAATCTTTCCCTGTTGCTGTCATTCTCTCTGTCTCTCTCCCTCATCTCTGTTTTCATTCTCTTACTCTCTGAGCATGTGACCCACTTTTACCACCCACATGTCTCCCTCTCCTTCTCCCTCTCCCCAAGTCCCATCTGAAGACCGTCTACTGAGAACAAACCAGGGGAGGCAGAGGGAGAGACGCACTAAAAAGAGTTGCAGTGCTGTCTGTTTTCTGTTCGTTAATACAGTTTTGCCCTGTGAGACTTTGTGCCTAATGTGTTAGCCATCTATACATCAGTATGAATAAGTGTTTCTAAATGGAGTTCATTTCAGACCAGTGTAACAGGGAAGAAAAGAAAAAAGGCAGCAAGGGAAGGCGTGGCTGCGTCCTTTGGCAGCTCTGACTCGGCCTTTGAGCCTGGGCCTGCTGTTCAGTGTGTGTGAGGTTCTTTTTGTCAGATGCTCTGTAGGTGGTTTTTCTTGTTGTATGCTGTTTTTGTGTTCCCGCCTTTGGTTGTGCCCCTTGCTGTGTGTATGTGTTCACTTGGTCAGTCATAACCAAATCAAAAAGAAATCCTCCTATTTTAAGACAGAAGTAAAAGTACATTCTCTGCAGTGGAGACATGTCGCCACCTGTACCCCACCTGTACAACACTATGGGTTCTACATGTTACAATGTGAAACGTATGACCTTTCAATTAAATGGTTAAGAGATGATGTTTGGGGCTGAGGTGGTTGGTCGTCAACCCCCACTGGTCAGTAACATGTAACACACTACCACTAATTTTAACCCCTAAGCAAGCAAACAAACGCCTTTTTAGAAAGTTGTCTGTATAATATGCAGCCTTTTAAACTGCTTCACCACTTGCAGAACAAGCATTCTGCATGTTACCCGATGTTACGAGAATGCTCCAAATAAAGTTGCATACACACTGGATTCACATTTACTATTTGGAAAATACCAGATTTTATGCCAGTTGTATCATTTTAGTTTTTGTTGTATATTTCTGCCACAAAAGACCGGTCTGTAATAATATTGCGGGACATTAAACTATCATTGCGCAAAAATGGTTGGAGACCGCTAATCTAGAACACATAAGAACACATTTTCTCAATTCATAAATACTTGTAATTACAGATTTCTCAGATTTGGTCTGTACTGAATGAGCCGTACACGCAGTAAAATGTCTCCATGTTTCAAGGACCAAAACCAGATTGTGAGATTGCATGTAAAGGGCAGATGTGCTCTTCAGCAACCATGACAACATCTGCCCCTGAGCAGTTTCACAACCAAAGTGCTCTGAGCTTCTAGCCCAGTACACGGTGCCAAGAATAAAGCATGTAAGTGGAACTGTGATCATACCGGCCTGCATGACAGCTGCTGCTGTCTCTACACTCACTTTCTGTTGCCGTCTCCTTCATTCTCCTAACGTGTGCGCCACCTTCCAGTCTGTACACTGACTGGCCTGCAACTCCTGTTAGGAGTTTAGACTTCCAGATGCTGATGCACAAACAAACCTAAGTTACCAAGCTAAGACAGCTTGCCCAGTGCTGGAACGTGTATTTAAAAAAAAAAGCACTTGTGTGCTGTGCTGCTAGAAAAACATATTATTTCTCCTTAATTGAGGAAAACCGACATATGGGAAGACCAAACAACCACAGGTTTCTTTTCAACACTCTTGAAAAAATAGTCAGACGGAAAACTTTCAGTCAGGATTTAGAAAACATCCTACAGTAGCACAGAAACACCTTTTGGTTAGAGTCACTAATGAGCTCCTCTTGGCTTCAGACCATGGTCTAGTTTCTGTCCTTGTCCTGTTAGATCTTAGTGCTGCATTTGATACAATTAATCACAGCATTCTATTACAGAGACTAGAACATAGCATTGGAATTAAAGGAACAACACACTAAAAATTTTCATTGTTATGCATATGATAGTCAGCTATATATGTCTTTGAATTTTGACTAGTTGATCTTTTTCATTTGTTTTCAAAGTTGTTTAAAAAACATCAAATCCTGGATGTCCCAAAGCTTCCTTCAATTAAATTCAGATAAAACTGAAATTCTTATCATTGGACCTAAAAAATCTGAGAGAGACACTATTGAGTCGGATAGCCACCCTGGATGGCATAACATTAGCTTCAGATTCTACTGTGAAGAACCTTGGTGTCATGTTTGACCAGGATCTCTCTTTTACATCATACTTTAAACAAATCTTTAGAACCGCCTACTTCCATTTTAGAAATATAGTTAAAATCAGAAGCATCCTCTCTCAGAGCGATGCAGAGAAACTGATCCATGCATTTGTTACCTCTAGGCTGGACTACTGTAACTCCTTACTCATAGGATGTCCTAACAGCTCCTTAAAAAGTCTACAGCTTATTCAAAATGCTGCAGCCAGAGTTCTGACAGGACTTAGAAAGAGAGATCACATTTCTCCTACATTAGCTTCTCTGCACTGGCTGCCTGTAAAATGTAGGATAGAATTTAATATTCTCCTACTCACATACAAAGCTCCTTCTTATCTTAAAGACCTCATAGTTCCTTATGCTCTCAGCAGAACGCTTCGTTCTCAGAGCGCTGGGCTACTTGTGGTTCCTAGAGTGTTTAAATGTAGAACAGGGGGCAGAGCTTTTTAGCTCCAAGCTCCTCTTTAAGATTAGGCTTAAAACCTTCCTTTTTGATAAAGCTTATAGTTAGAGATGGTTCAGGTCACTTGCAATTATTGTTAGTCACAGGAACCATCTCTTAGTTAAGCTGCAATAGACATAGACTGCTGGGGGACTTAATTTATACACTGAGCTCCTCTGTTTCCTTCTACCTCCTCTGTCCAATAACCTCCCATCGTTGTTCCATGTTTAACTCACCTTGTCTCTTTCTCTTTCTCTCCATTAGTTGTGCTTCTCCTCCCCCCCACTCTCTCTCCCTCTCTGTCCTCACCTACAGGTATCATTGGACTCAAACTTTGGTGTCTGTGATGGGCAGCTGCGGATCCAACCATTCTGCCTGCATCCAGTCCCTGGTCCTACCATCCTGCCTGTGCTCTGTTGTTGCTTGTTGTTGCTTGTTGTTGTTGCTGTGCTTTTCTCTCTCTCTCTCCTCTCACCCAACCGGTCGAGGCAGATGGCCGCCCACATACAGTCTGGTTCTGTTGGAGGTTTCTTCCTCGTTAGAGAGGGAGTTTTTCCTCTCCACTGTCGCTGTCAAATTAAATGCTTGCTGTATGTGGGATTTGTTGGCTTTAGTTGTGTGAGGTCTTACCTTGTAAAGTGCCTTGAGATGACTTTGTTGTGATTTGGCGCTATATAAAGAAAATTGAATTGAATTTATCTGAATTGCACAAAGGTTAAAGATGAAAATCAGAAGAAAGATAGAGAAGAAGAAGAAAGAAGCTACTTTGAATTTTTCACTGCTAATGTAGAGTCACGGTTCTGTACCCGAGTTTATGTCTCACTGGTCATCATCTGATGCCAAATGATCAGATTTATTTTTGATTGGCTTTAAATTTAAAGCTGTGATTCTCTGCTTCCTTGTTTATTACGAAGAATAAGCTCATATTTAAAAACATTTAGTCAAATAAAAAAAACAGAAAATGGTTAAAAAAAATAAAAAGACATAACCTGTCAATTCTTTTTAGGAAACAACACTCTGCCTTATCTGCCTGCAGATTGTAGACGTAGAGGTTAATGTACAGTACACATATTTGTTTTGTTTGCTTGTTTTCTGTCTGTTTGACCGTGTTCCATTCCTGGCCATTTTCCGTATTTCACCTGACGAACAGCAGAGCTCCACTTTGTGTCTCGTTTCTCTATTAGTCCATTAGTATTCAAGATGTGTTGCCTGCCTGCCTGCTGCCCGCCACTCATTCCCCAGACAGCAAATCAGCCAGCGTTGATTAATTTCAGCCTATTAGCACCCCTCGTTCCCCTCCCCCGGCTCCGCCCAGGTTAAATCCCTGTGCACAGTCTCGTGCACGCTCGCATGCGGGGGTGCTGCTGGGTGAGCGATGGCAGAGAAGCTGCCAGGGAGCCAGTTGTTGTCAGAATGATATTAATGAGTGCACTGCTCTGGTCCTAAGAGCATGTATAGTAGGAGTGCTGGAGTACACGTCTCTAATTTTGGTGTTTGCCTGCCAATTGTAAGTTTGTACTGTACAATAAAGGTCTGAGTGTTACACACACACACACACACACACACACACGCACACACACACACACTACATTTTGCCGAGCTTTGCCGTTTTTGTGTGTCTGTCTGTAGCTGTGTGTGATATCCAGCAATGCCATGGCCGGAGGGACAAGGGCTTATTTGTGTGTGCGCGTTTGTGCATTTGAGGGAGTTGGTGTGTGTGTGCGCGTGTGTGCGTGCGCTCTGCAGAGGCCTGTCCTAGTTTCCTTCCCCTCATCAGGGAGCTAGAGGTTCCAAGGACTGACGCACATCACCTGACAGCCGCCCCACTGCTCTACAGCCCTGCACCATGGTCCGTGTGTGTAAAATACAGAATTATGATAATGACTTGGTTCATCAAGTCTTGTGTGTAAGTGTGTGAGTATTTGTGCTCGTCACGTGTAAACTTGTGTACTGAGAGAATTACAGAGTGGAGCTTGGCGTTGTCGTTTCCTGTCGAGTCCCTGGGGGGTGGGTGTCCTGGGACAGAGTGGGTAAAACTGTATCACAAAACTTGACGACAATAGCTCTACATTAACTGCACTCTGTTTAACCTCAGCATGGAGTGGAAAACGTTACTGTCCTAAAGACGTGTTGTTCTGCTGGTCCTGTACTAAACACTGTTGTAATCTACTCTAACTGTGTCATAACTCGACGAGGCTGTGCTGGATGTGGAAGCGTGCAACTCCTGAGCATTTGATTGAAGACAAGCAAGCACCACATTGGAGTGCCCATCACACTGGAAACAGGGTCCAGAGAAGGAAATCCCAGAATCACCGTCCACTCTTCTGCCGCACGCTTCTGTGTCTCCTAACCAAACATTCACAGCCAGCTTCAGTCACATCATAAAAAACTTCAACTTGTATCTTTGCTTGTCTAAGTGCCCTAATGAAATGTCTGAACGATAGGATTAATAGATATTGGCAGACTTTATAACCTTACAGACAATTAGCAGCATAAAAGTATAAATTATGAGTGTGAGATATGAAGCATACAGTATACTCAGTACAACAGTCTTCCTGTTGTAACCCTGCACGAGTCTGTGATCAGGATAAATAGAGCGTATTACAGTACACACTATATTACTGCTCAAACAAACAATTAATAACGCAAGCAAACTAAACTTGGCACTTTTGTCCAACTGCAAAGTCAACCTGATTCACTGTAGTAGCTTAACTTCAATTAGCCATCTGTCTCTGAACAACTTTAATACTGGCTCTTTTCAGAAGGTGAAGGGTCATATTTTTATGATCCGTAAAAGATCCATAATCACATATTTTAAACCTCTTGTGAGCGCACCAGCCCATACCTTATGAGAGGCTGATGGCATATTTAGTCACACAGGCCTATAGGCGCGCACACTCAGGCTTTATTAAAAAAATGTCATGAATATCTTATAGGGTGGTAATGCTGTGTGATACATTTAAGATCTGAACACATTAAAGTTTTAAAAGCACATTAGACTGGCAAAGGAACATTAAGATACAGTATGGGGATGAGAGATGGAGTACAAATGAAGAATGGAGCTTTATATTATGTATATATGTTTTTTAGTTTATTTTGGTCATGAGCGAGTCATGAAATGCAGACATTACATTTTCTGCTTGGGAGTTTACAATAGGAGAGACAATATAGGAGAAAACGCAGCTCATATTAGATGAGCTCCAAATCAGCTTGTGTGGTTAATAATTCAATGACTCTAATCTTAAGGGCTGTGGCTGAGGGAGTTTGATTCTGACCCTCCCATGTCTCTCACATAATTTTGCTGATGTAGAATTTTAGAGTGTGAGTAGATTTAGTGAGTCCCTTAAGTTAATACTGCTGACCTGTGAGTTTAACCTTGTCCCTGCAGAGGCAGAGCCCCCCACTGTGTGTGGTGCCGTGCTGCGCCAGCATTTGTAGTTCACACATGAGGGGTTGTGACCTTGCAGCCTGCATTACACTTGTCTTCATCTGACTGATTACATATTAACACCATAGACACACACACAAATCATCCCTTAACCCTCATTAGTGAGTGGACTATTCTCCCAGCAGATGTGGTCCTCACCAGTATCATCATCTCGTCACCCTCAGCTTCTTACCGTCTTGGTTTCTCTGCATAATAAATAATTTTTCATGAAGGTGAGATAAAAATGTTTGTTCTGTCCTTGTTCTTGTTAAGGTAAACGGCTCCAGGAGGTGGCCTGTGTGATTCTGTGCTTCCTCCTTTTCGCCATCAACCTCTCCTTCCTGCTTCTGCATTTCTCCACCGTTCACATCTACAGAATCATTCTTGGCATTGGTAGGTTTGGTGATCGGACAATGTTCGCTTTCTGAATGTTTCTCTCAAAGTCTGAACTAGTACAGTCCACTGTACCACTCTGTCTTTATGTTTGTCTGCCAGTTCTAGGAATAGTGACGGCAGACTTTGCATCAGGCATCGTACACTGGGGTGCAGACACCTGGGGATCTGTGGACATCCCTGTTATTGGCAAGGTGAGCAAACTGTGCATATCTAGGCTGTACATACATACACTGAGGGTACAATCACTACATTACAGCATTACAAGTCAGCTTCACATTTCTCCACCTTGACCTTTAACCCATAAGATCAAAATATATTCTAATTTTAGCCAGTTAAAAGTATTGTGATCAGGTGTTTCATGCAAATTAGTTCATGAACTAGTTAGTGAACCTTTGCTTTGATTAATGGGATGAGGTGCATGCATGAGTTAGGTATTCATTGATTATTAATTGATACATGTTTTTATATACTGAAAGGTAAAATAATGTCATAGCATTTTGTAATTTGATGACATTTGCAAAGAAGCATTTGAAAAAAAAAAGGTATTAGCAAATGACCAAATACCTGTGTACTAAATACTAGTACATCTACTGTATTTGCAATACTGAAGTTGTTGTGAACATTAGTTCCAATAACTGAAACTTTAGAATGAGTTGATGAATGGCTGTGACAACACAGTCCTGACTGGTGCAGGCTGCAATTTGACATTGGTGGAGAAGCTACCACCATGACTACACAGAAAGTGTGGTGTTAATGGTGCTCTGGCAGAAGGATGGCAGCCGCGGGTGAGACGTTTGAGGTCATCTGCCTTTTGAAATGGCTCAATTTCCAATACAGTACAGTCACAGTATGTACAAAAGAACGTCTACACTTCTGCATTCAAGTATACCTGAGCCATTATTCCTCCCGTATCCTCCCGATACAGCAGTGTCCGTCGTTAAGTAGCTTTAGATAACACATGACTGACAGCTGCTAGTGGAATAAATAAAATTTCAACTCTTTTTTGATTTGGTGTCAATTAGACGAGACATTGTTTTCTGTGTCTCTACATCCAGTATTTTTGTAGATGTGTTGTACCATCAGTTGGCTCTAAGCCGTGATTCTTGGAGCCCTGTGTGACTTCCTGTTTTGCCTGAACACGGTGTGGTTTAATGTTTATTTATGATGTAGCATTTGTTGGGGTTTAGGTAGTTACCAGGACCAAAGCGCAGCAGAGGCTGCAGATTTGCATGGTGTTTTGTGCACTGTAGGAGACTTCTAATAACGACCATAACTGGTGGAGAAGAATGGACCTTTGCAAAAGAACAGAGGGATGACAATGTGCTAGTGGTGTGTGGGTTTGTGTGTGGGTTTGCAATCACGCACCCGGTTAAGGTTAGTTTGAGGCTACACTTGAGGCTAGTGTACACAAGCTAGAAAACATACATATATATATATGTGTGTGTAGTATGTATATGTAGTGTGTATATGTAGTATGTGTGTGTGTGTGTGTGTGTGTGTGTGTGTGTGTGTGTGTGTGTGTGTGTGTGTGTGTGTGTATGTGTGTGTGTGTGTGTAGTACCTTTTAACTGTATATGATCTTTAGGTAGGCAAAAACACGCTCTAGCGACTAAATGGATGCTTAATGTACCTGACCTAACCACACACAAATAGATTGGGAGGAATTTGGATCCACTTCCCAGGTCTTTAATTCCCCAGGCCTTTAATATAATAGTTAATGTAGTAATAAAGTATTACATTAAGTGAAAGTTTAAATGTTTGCACAGTTAAATGACACAACTAATCACACAAATCTGCTAAAGAACTTCTAATATTAGTAATATAAAAAAACGAATTGCTTTTTGTCAGCATTATTTATCACAAAGTTGCCCCAGCTCATAATATTTACGAATGTACTGTGTTTTGTAGTCTGATTTAAACCCATAAAAGCCTTTTTCCTCCCCAGTACTGAAGCTGCAACACTATCTCAAGAAGTGCAGTTGATTTTCCCAGTGGTGTTTAAAAGGATTCCTTCGCGAGGCTTTAGGCTTTGCTGTGTTTTTTTCGTCGTTGTCATGTTGTTGAGCTTTAATTGACTCAACAAGGATTTAGCAGTCCTCTAATGACACCAGTTTGAGGACAAAGTCACGCTCATTAGTTCTCAATGATGCTCAATTCACACTGAAATTTGCCAGATGTGCTGAGAGTTTAGTGATATAAGTTTGAAGTTGTTTTAAAAGCTTTTTTGCCCCTTAATTGCTCGCTGCTTTTTTGTTATCTGTAACAAGCACATCAGTTTCAAGCAGCACGCTAATAGGCTAATCAGTGTCAGATTTAATGAAGGACTTGAGTTTGTTGTTATAGGCCTGAATGATGGGAAGCAGAAAGTATATATACCAAAGATCAGGACAGAAAGATGACAGAAAGTCAGATGAAAATACAGTGTAACAAATGGTCAGTGTACCAAAAAAAATGAAAAGGAAGGGGGTGGAAGGGCGTGTCTGTCCAAACAGTGGGACAGTGGCGGTTGCTGGGGCGATGGGCGATGTGAGCTGGTGATTAACGGATGTCGTGTGAGGCGGGCCGTTAAACGGTGTGGGATTAGAGGACACGCAGCGACCGGTGGCCCGCCGTTAACTGGGAGCACGGATGCCGCCCCGCTCGGCACGACCTCCATGGCTTAGCCCAGCTTTCATCTGGCTGAGGGCTGCAGTGAGAGGAGGGGGAGTGGTGGGTGAGGAGAGGTGGGGGAGAGGCAGAAGAGTACATAATTGTCAAGATTGCAGTGGCACCAACCAACTGCGTTGGCTGATCGGCGTGTGTGATTCAACTGGCTGGCATGACAATAATGAGTTGTCATGCTGATGTGTCTGTGGTTAGACACACGCACACTGAGGCAATACAGATGCAAACCTTACTTTGTGCTTTTTCCACAGAGAAATAAATTACCTTTATCCTGCGTGTGTGTGTCTCTGAGATTCAGATTCAGTCTTTCATTTGAGACCCCCATGCTCTCACAGACAGGTGTCTGCCACTGCACCGTGCAGGTGGGGTTTATGAGTGTGTGGGTGTTTGAAGATGAGGTTTTGTGTGGACTGTCTATGGGTCATTTATGTGTGTGAGCGTGTCTGCGTGCGGCTGCTGCTGTTCTGTGGTCTATTAGGATGCTGGATATGAGCTTTGGGGTGGCACAGGATGGAAGGCACCACTGAGCCGTGTTAGTGTGTGGATGCATTTGATCTGCATTTGTGTAAAGACAGTAAACAATTCTTTTCAGTGTCTGTTTTGTGTTTGAAGTGAATGTAAATTAGGTAGAAAATTCTGAGTTTTTGCTCCAGCACACTGTGTGTGCATGTGCATGCATGAACAAGTGTGTGAGAATAAGTGAGAGAGCGTTAACCTGAGAAAAGAGAAAACTAGTATTTTAACATTTGCGGTTTCTAGTTCCTTCCATGTTTTCCTTCTCATGAACACTAAATTGTTATTCATGATACATACGGTGACTGCTGCCCAACAGAAACAAGTCCTAGTCATTGTACATTAAACATTTTATTTGTTGTTTTTTTAATTTGGACATTTCTAATTTCACAATCCCAGACGTCAGCTTAGATCTGCTGGTGAAACCAGCTCAGGTACAACTGGGGTGTTAATAGATAGTTTGCTCCTGTTCATATTTTGGTGCATGTTAATTTCACAAGAGCTTTTGACATTTGCGCGGCTCTGGAGGCACACATAGCTGTAGTAATATAAATGCCTTTTCTCTCCTGACCTACTACTGTGCCCATTTTCTCTCTTTCTTCTCAGTGGTGTTCTTTCATTCTGAAGTAATTTGTGTATTATTGGGTTATTTGTGTGTTTAATAAAATCAAAGCAGATTCATTTATATTCTTTTACACCTCTGTGAGGTTTAAATGCTTGCTTTGATGGTGTCCCCACAGATGGCTGTAATTAGGCTACAGTATGGTCATCTATCTAACGAAACATATAACCTGAATAAAGAATAGGCCAGGGTGGGGGGTCGTATATATATATATATAGTGGATGGTGGATCTGAGGGAAGACCACAGCAACCTCCCTGAACAGAATCCAGTGACTATCACAGTGGCAGAAATCCAACAAAGAGTCTCAGGTATGAAAAACTCGACAGCACCCGGCCCTGACATGATCCACGCCTACTGGCTAAAGAAGCTCACTGCAATCCATGAGCGCCTGGCAGCACAAATGAACCAGCTGCTAAGGGATGGGACTCACCCTGAATGGCTAACCGAAGGGCGAACGATCCTGATAATGAAGGATCCCTCAAAGGGTACTGTCCCATCCAACTACCGGCCAATAACCTGTCTCTCCACAACATGGAAGCTCATGTCAGGCATCATCGCCACTAAGATAAGTGGGCACATGGGTCAATACATGAGCGATGCACAGAAGGGCATTGGTAAGGATACCAGAGGAGCCAAACACCAACTCCTGGTAGACAGAACAGTTGCCCAAGACTGCAGAGTGCGACACACCAACCTGTGCACAGCCTGGATCGACTACAAGAAAGCCTATCATTCAAAGCCACACATGGATCACTGAATGCTTGGAGCTGTACAACATCAACAGAACTCTAAGGGCCTTCATTGCAAACTCGATGAGGTTGTGGAGAACCACCCTTGAAGCCAATGGGAAGCCACTTGCCCAAGTATCCATCAAATGTGGCATATACCAAGGAGATGCACTGTCCCCACTGCTGTTCTGCATAGGTCTGAACCCCCTCAGCCAAATAATAAACAAGACTGGCTATGGATACCGACTCCGGAACGGGGCCACCATAAGTCACCTCCTCTACATGGATGACATCAAGCTGTACGCCAAGAGTGAGCGAGACATCGACTTGCTGATCCACACCACCAGGATCTACAGCTCGGACATCGGGATGTCATTCGGACTCGAGAAATGTGGGAGGATGGTGACAAAGAGACGCAAGGTAATCCACACAGAAGGGGTCTCACTCCCAGAAGGAACAATAGCAGACATTGAGGACAGTTACAAGTACCTTGGAATACCACAGGCAAACGGCAACCTTGAACAGGCAACAAGGAATGCGGCAACAGCCAAATACCTCCAACGAGTAAGGCAAGTCCTAAGAAGCCAGCTCAACGGCAAGAACAAATCCCGGGCAATAAACAGCTACGCCCTGCCAGTGATCAGATACCCTGCAGGAATAATAAGGTGGCCAAAGGAAGAGATACAGACCACAGATGTTAAGACACGAAAGCTCCTCACCATGCATGGAGGGTTCCACCCCAAATCCAGCACCCTGAGACTATACGCTAGCTACAAGGAAGGAGGCCGAGGACTAGTGAGCGTGAGAGCCACTATCCAGGATGAAACATCCAAGATCCATAAGTACATCAAGGATAAGGCCCCGACAGACGACGTGCTGAGTGAATGTCTCAGGCAGTGGAGAACAGAGGATAAGATGCTGGAAGAGGGACCATCATGGGAGGACAAGCCCTTGCACGGGATGTACCACCGGAACCTAACTGAAGTGGCTGATCTCAACAAATCCTACCAATGGCTTGAAAGCGCTGGGCTGAAAGACAGCACAGAGGCACTCATCCTGGCTGCACAGGAGCAGGCCCTGAGCACCAGAGCCATAGAGGCCCAGATCTACCACACCAGACAAGACCCAAGGTGTAGACTGTGCAAAGAGGCCCCTGAGACGGTCCAGCACATAACTGCAGGGTGTAAGATGCTGGCAGGCAAAGCATACATGGAACGCCATAACCAAGTGGCTGGCATAGTATACAGGAACATCTGCGCAGAGTATGGACTGGAAACCCCAAGGTCAAAGTGGGAAACACCTCCCAAGGTGGTAGAGGACAAGCGAGCCAAGATCCTGTGGGACTTCCAGATACAGACAGACAGAATGGTAATGGCGAACCAACCAGACATTGTGGTGGTGGACAAAGAACAGAGGAAAGCCGTAGTGGTGGATGTAGCAATACCAAGCGATGGCAACATCAGGAAAAAGGAACATGAGAAACTAGAGAAATACCAAGGGCTCAGAGAAAAACTTGGAAGGCTTGGAAGGTGAAGGCCACAGTGGTGCCTGTGGTGATCGGAGCACTAGGGGCTGTGACCCCCAAATTGGAGGAATGGCTACAACAGATCCCTGGAATAACATCCGACATCTCAGTCCAGAAAAGTGCAGTCCTAGGAACAGCAAGGATACTGCGCAGAACCCTCAAGCTCCCTGGCCTCTGGTAGAGGACCCGAGCTTGGAAAGTGGATGAGACCACCCGCGGAGGGTGAGAATAGAGTGGTATATACACACAAACCTAAATCTATTTATGATCATGTTTACTTGTTTTGTGTTGCTAGTCTTTCTTTTCTGCTACTGGCAAAGAATTGAGTTAAGTAAAAAATATATTAAAAATATAATGCCCCGCACTATAGTGAGGGTTTACAACTAAAGATGGGATTATTGTGTTACCTGATATTTATCTCTCTGTCTATTTTAGGCATTCATTCGACCATTCAGGGAACACCACATCGATCCAACTGCCATCACTCGCCACGACTTCATTGAAACCAATGGAGACAACTGTATGATCCCCATTGTACCACTGGCTCACATGGCCTACAAGTTCCTCACATACACACCAGGTATGGAGAAGGACTAAAACCTGCTGTTGGAGTCAGAAAAATAAGGTTTCATAACTATTGTGTCTCGTATGTAAAATGCTCAGGTGTGCACGTTGTTAGCACCTGAGAATGAGAATCTTGGGGACATAACAGCAGCAGGTTTGATTACCCCCAGAGATCTGACCTCCTCGTATATGTGATCCCACCAATACAGCCACCCATCATCAGGCTGTGATGTCAGTGTACTGTAAGCACAACTATACAGGGTTTTCCCGTTGCTAATGCCTTGCTTCAGGGTTCTGACGTGAGGAGACGCAGGGAAGCACAGGGTGGTTTTACTGGGAGCCATGTGAACTGGCCGTATGAGTGCAGGAGAGGAGAAAGATCAGCAGGAGCAGTCATGTAGAAAACAGCATCTGACCCGCCGTGTCTCTAACTATAGTCAACTGTCCCTTTGACAGCTGGAGATTGAAGCAGTGGATGTTAAGTGCTAGGTTAGGTACAGTAAGTTCCTGAGCCTCCATGTAACATGGAATGTTAACTTTTTTCAACCTTCCTGTTTTTTGATATTGGGGTTGTCTTTATTCCGACCATGGTTCGCTTGATGTGACCATATTTTTATTATCATGTGGTTTTGTCAGTAATCTATGTCTGAGAGAGTCCTAATTTTATTAAAGCTTTAATAATATATCAACCTTTACCATGGACCTTATTGGTGATGTTGGACATAAAGTAAATGTATACAGTACAACTCAAATACACTGGGAATTTTGTTTCTAATGGGACAAATTGAGGCAAATAAACAAAAGCAAAGATTCAGACAGATTCAGCTAAAACTTGCAGAGGTCATATGGTTATTTCCAGGTGCGGTCAGTGAAGTGAGGGGGGGTGGATTAGGGGGGAGAGGGCCATAGTGAGGCCCACATGTAGGCGACATCTTCACCTGTCATGTTACTAACTGCAGGGAGTCAAAAGGTCACGAGACAGAGACACGAAGAGAGGCAATGACATCTCCACCTGTCATGTCTGCACCTTCAGAGGTCACCGCTAAGAGTTTGAGACGTGAGTGAGAGAGCGAGGGGACGGGGTGGCAGAGGGTCATGTTGTGGTAAGATGACATCTAAACCTGTCATGTTAAGCCCCTCACTGTGCCAGGCGGTCACCAGACAAAGATGGAGAGAAAAGTAGATGGGACCAAGCTAAAAGCTGTGAGATGACGTCTCCAGCTGTCATGTCTGCACTTGAACTGAGGTCAAGAGATCGCTGTTTTAACCAAAGGGAACAGGGGCTGGAGGGAGATGGAGAGAGGACAGCTGTAAGTCGTTTTAAAACAAATACATACAGTAAGAGAGAATTTAGTTTAAACACAGGAGAGATGGACAATGACCACACACTGACCTGAAATCCCTTCAATAAGATGAACTAATCTGTGTACTCATTTAGAGAACAGTACATGTACATGTACAACCTAAATGAAGTGAACCCAGGACAGTTCATGTTAGGTTTGTGGGTTACGTACTGTTGCCTTTTGTTGGATCAACCACACACATGGACCAGACTACTCGTATTAGACATGTACAGTACACTAGGTACACATGTAGGGCTGCAAATAACATTTTTTTGATAATCGATCAATCTGGTGATTATTTGTTCATTTAATCGATACATTGGATTATAAAAAATAAAATCTAATTTGACACGGTAGCTTTACGTGACGGATACTGTACACAGCATTTGTTACCGCTGCTACATCCAGTAACGTCTGTTTTCTTCTCCTGTGCATGTGTGTCGCTGTAGTATTTACAGTCCACATGCTAAATTTTGTAACACTTGCAGGTTAACGTATTTATTGGCCAGATAAAGAAATTTGTTGATCAGTTTTCTCCACCATTTTGCCAGTGGCCGCGTTTTTATTGCATCATGCTGTAACGTAAAATGAGTATCATAATTGATCATTTCTATCATTGTTTAATTTGTTATTGTTGTTGTTGTTGTTGTTGTTGTTGCAACCCTACACGTGTAACATATACACACATGACCATGTAACATTACGAGACCAATGAATGACTGAGGCACCAACATATTGTACAGTAGCACCATCACAAGCTGAACATATGCACATGACAAACCGTCAGTCTTGTCAGTTCGCCTATTCATTTAAACTGTGACCCTAATTGCACAGACAGAAACAATCACTGATACCATCAAGGTGGATGTCACAGACACAAAGAAGAGCAAGAAACATCAAACAACAAGGGACCAATCCTAGGACCCGGTTGATTTGTTGATTATGATTTCGTCCACTATAATAAACAGAGGATGGTTGAACAACGAATGTAGAAAACAAAAAAATGTTAACCGGATAAGTGCTTTATTATACTCAAATAGAAACCTACAGTACAATGTGTAAATTAGCAGTTTAAACAAAAAAAAGCAAAAAATCACATCATCTAGAATTTTGTCTGATTGTCTGTCCAACTCATAGGAAGATGAGCACACAAGCTTAAAAAGCTGTGTTTTATGAGTTTCAATTCAATTCAATTCAATTTTATTTATATAGCGCCAAATCACAACAAAGTTATCTCAAGGCACTTTACAAAGTAAGGTTTAAAACCTCACACAACTAAACCCAACAAATCCCACATACAGCAAGCATTTAATTTGACTAACAGTGGAGAGGAAAAACTCCCTCTCTAACAAGGAAGAAACCTTCAGCAGAACCAGACTGGATGTGGGCGGCCATCTGCCTCGACCGGTTGGGGTGAGAGGATAGAGAGAGAAAAAAGCACAGCAACAACAACAAGCAACAACAAGCAACAACAGAGCACAGGCAGGATGGTAGGACCAGGGACTGGATGCAGGCAGGATGGTTGGATCTGCAGCTGCCCATCACAGACACCAAACTTTAAGTCCAATGATACCTGTAGGTAAAGATAAAGTGAGGGAAAAGAGAGAGAGAGAGAGAGAGAGAGAGAGAGAGAGAGAGAGAGAGAGAGAGAGAGAGAGGGAGAGAGAGAGAGCGGGAGAGTAGCACAACTACTGGAGAGAAAGAGACAAGGTTAGTTAAACATGGAACAATGATGGGAGGTTATTGGACAGAAGAGGTAGAAGGAAACAGAGGAGCTCATTGTAAAAATTAAGTCTATTTATTGTCAATTATGTCTATTGCAGCCTAACTAAGAGATGGTTCCTGTGACTAACAATCATTGCCAGTGACCTGAACCATCTCTAACTATAAGCTTTATCAAAAAGGAAGGTTTTAAGCCTAATCTTAAAGGTGGAGAGTGTGTCAGCTTCTCGAACCTGAAGAGGGAGCTGGTTCCAGAGGAGAGGAGCTTGGTAGCTAAAAGCTCTGCCCCCTGTTCTACATTTAAACACTCTAGGAACCGCAAGTAGCCCAGCGCTCTGAGAACGAAGCGTTCTGCTGGGAACATAAGGAACTATGAGGTCTTTAAGATAAGAAGGAGCTTTTTCATTGAGTACTTTGTAGGTGAGTAGGAGAATTTTAAATTCTATCCTACATTTTACAGGCAGCCAGTGCAGAGAAGCTAATGTAGGAGAAATGTGATCTCTCTTTCTAAGTCCCGTCAGAACTCTGACTGCAGCATTTTGAATAAGCTGTAGACTTTTTAAGGAGCTGTTAGGACATCCTATGAGTAAGCAGTTACAGTAGTCCAGCCTAGAGGTAACAAATGCATGGATCAGTTTCTCTGCATCGCTCTGAGAGAGGATGCTTCTGATTTCAACTATATTTCTAAGATGGAAGTAGGCGGTTCTGGAGATTTGTTTACTGTATGATGTAAAAGAGAGATTCTGGTCAAAGATGACAGAGTAGAATCTGAGTGTGATCTTTAAATATTTAAAGGTAATGATTTACAGTAACATGTAGAACATCATAGGACTCAGTAAAAGACAGGCAGATTTTCCTGCGCGATGCCACACAGGCGTGGAGGGTGAAGTGTCTCACCCCTGACTCAATGACTTACTTTTTCCTCTTGAGGCCTGTAGTGCTGCAGTGATCGCGTGGTGATAAAAGATTCAATTAATGTCAGATGATTGATCTCCTGTCGGCGTCTGATTTAGCAGAACGGTGTCTGACATTGTGACAGTGACTGTTTTATTTTTGATGTTTCATTACGGACGGTTTCACCCTCTGTTCTCATCATCCTTCTTATCCCCTGCTGCCACTCCTCCCCATGTTGCCCTATTCCTTGTCCTCCCCCTCAGTCTCTTCATCTCTCTGAGTCTCCTGCCAGCGTCCTCTCTGTGGGTGTATTCTGCATTTGAGCGGCCCTTTTCATTACCCTAAGCAGACCAATTGTTCTATTTGTGTATTTGTGTCTGTCACTAACCTGTTCTGTCGGTGTCCTCTGTGGATGTCCTGTCTTGTCCACTTACAGAGGCCTTGGTGCCGTCCTATCCCTGGGACTGCTATGTCTTTGCCCTGGCAGTTTTTGTGACGCTGACCAATCAGATTCATAAGTGGAGCCATTCCTACTTCGGCCTCCCACTCTGGGTCACACTACTCCAGGATTGGCATCTTGTGTTGCCACGGAAACACCACCGTATCCATCACGTTTCGCCACATGAGACATACTACTGCATTACTACAGGTATGAACGGTGTTATTTCCTTTGATGGTCAGACAAAGATATTATGTTTGAAAATACTTGACCCATTTTTTAATATATCAAACCAAACACATAAAAAATACATGTTTGAGGAAATAATGTTTTATTGAGGGAAAACAGGTTTGTGCTACTATCTTTTAACGATTTTAATCTTTTTTTTTTTTCATTTTAATTTCACTAGAATCTTAATTTGTCAATTTAACCAGCTGGTCTTTCACTGCCATTGACCACAGCCAGTACACACACACACACACACACACACACACACACACACACACACACACACACACACACAATAAACGTAAATCATCTCAGTCCTTATTCTTTGTTTATGTTTAAATTGATGAACTGTGTTAATTGTTAATAATTGTATTACCATGTTTAAATCTGAGCCAATTACATGTAAGATGACTGTGGTGTTGGCAAATTCAAAGTAAGAGTGTGGTGTTTTAAATCCTTAATCATTTTGTTGTGACTAAATCTTAATGTGTGTATTATTGATGTGACTCCTGGTTGATTGTTTTTCAGTGGCCATTTTGAATCTGACAATTCCAGGATAATTTCACTTACAGTTCTCTGCATCTTTGGACAACATGCCAGCAGTGTCTGACTGTCTGTCGACTTCTTATAAATAACTAAGAGAAAATGTTCTGTTTGCGTGTGTGCATGTCTTTAGAGACGCAAGGCCTCTGTAATAGATCCACATTCAGTATTCTGTGTGCATCTGGGTGAGAGGGAGGGAGGGAGAGAAAAGAGGCAGGATACACAAGGGGGATTCAGTTTGTACGTCACCCTCTGCCCCTGCGGAGGACAGATGTGTGTGCGTTTGTGTGTGTGCGTGCGTGTGTGTGCGCGCGCGCGTGTGTGTGTGTGTGTGCGCGCGTGTGAGTTAGGGGGGGCCCAGTGTGTGTTCACACATGCTGTCGCACATCTGCATACTTGAGCATCTGTGCGTGCACTAGTCTTTGACCTCCTCTTCAGTTTCTAACCTCTGTGTGAGGTGGTGGGAGGCAGGGTGGTCATGGGCCCCACTGGGACAGTGGTGGCCCTGAGCTCCGCCAGCCTGGCTGCATGGGCTGGGCTTGGATTCCACTGGGGCTTGCCTAGCTGCCTTTGTGTTTGCCACTGGCTGACAATCCCCATGTATATTTAATGCTAACCTGCTGTCAGTTCTAACAAATAGGACTTCACAGGCAGAGGGGGGATGGAGGACAGCGGAGGGAGGGAGGGTGGGAGAAGGGTGGGTAAGAAGCGGGGATTTGGAGAAATAAAAAAAGGGTGTGTGGTGGAAGAAGTACAAACGAACGCGAACAGGGAGAGTTGGAAAAAGAGTGCAATCAAACAAAACCTCTTGCTGCTTCACTGCGTTCCAGCAGACGGAGGGTCAAAGAAGGGACACACACACACACCTCGCCTGAAAATACAATATGTATATGAAAACATGAATCAGAAATCCATATCTGTCTGCTGATCTGTGTTATACAGTCTCTGTATAATTTAAATAATTCTTAACATTTTCTTGATTAAAACTTGCCGAGTTGGTGTATTTCCAATCCAATTGGAGGAAAAACCTGAGGAGACGCGGTGTTTGCCCAGTCCTGTTATGGTTTGCATTAAACACACATTTTCTTCTACAACCTTGTGTGTGACATAATGACAAACTAAACTGCAGAGAAAAAAGATCATGTGAGAAAGGAGGATTATCCTGTCTCATTCTAAAAGGGTTGCTGTCGCTGTCCTTTAACCCAGTGTATCATTAGTGAGACCACTAATAGTTTCAAATATCCCCCAATAACTGTTGGAAAATAAAGGCAAGGGCTTGACAAATAAATTTGGATATTAAACTAATTGATTGAAAGAAAAAAATGATTAAAGCACAATTCAAAGTTTTATAAACAACTTTCAAATATATCAAATATATTTGATACCTTCCTATTCTTTTCTTTGGAATGAGTGTCCATTATGAAGAACACATACTGTAGAGGCAACAGATCAGAAATGCGCTTTTCTAGACAAAAAAGTGCGAGAGATGATAAGCTATGAATCATGAACCTCACTACACGTCCCTGTGTGTGTGTGTGTGTGTGTGTGTGTGTGCGTGTGTGTGGGTGTGTGTGTGTGTGTGTGTGTGCGTGTGTGTGTGAGTGTGTGTGTGTGTGTGAGGGTGGGTGTGGGGGGGGTGACTGTGCAGCCTTACTGTATGTCTGCACCTGTTTCTGCTACTGTGTGTTTAGTTGTTAACTGTGTGGGCTACAAAAGTAAAGGTACCTACAGCTTTAGTCTAGATATAAACCCAAGTGTCCCATGGTGTGTGTGTGTGTGTGTGTGTGTGTGTGTGTGTGTGTGTGCGCGCATGCGTCTTTTACTTGGGGCTAAGTGTGTCTCGGGAGATTTTCCCGATCCCTCCACCCCTGTGAAATCTACTCTGAATGATGATGAGACGAGCAGACAGACAGGGTTGGAGGTAGGCTGGTGGAGGATTAGGATGCACATAGACAAAACTAGGGAAAGGTACAGTGGACATTAGGCATGACGGAGAGGAGGGGAAGGGTGGGGTTTCATTTAAGGACCAGGTAAATGTGATTCAGTGTTTGATCTGTTGGAGCAGTAGGTGGTGTGAAACGCTGATTTATTATCTAAAAACATCGTGTCTTTGGGAGACGACAGTGATTGACATTTTCACACACTAACAAAAAGATGTGATTAGATCTCACATCAGTCTTTTTGCTACCTCCTTTTCCACCTGTTTGATGGTCTCCCTCTGCATTTCCTGTCTCCTTTTCCCTTGTTTCTCCCAGGTTGGTGTAATTACCCACTGGATCAGCTGGGCTTTTGGAGACGGATGGAGCAATTGATCGAATGTGTAACAGGCCAAAAACCACGATCAGATGACATGGCATGGGCCAAGAAGACTGACTGACAGAGAAATGCACAAATTCACGTTTTTACATTTCACTCATGCGCCTGTGCATCTGAGCAAACCATGTTGTAGCAAAAAACTCAAAGACTGGTGCAAGTGATATGTGTTCAGTATGTGCTATAGTCTGCTTGGAACATTGCTGATGAAACAGTTAGTGGGTCAGTGAGCTGGTACTGTAGGCATGTGCACTGTCCTGTAGGTGTAGGGGTTCTGGAGGATGGGCTCTCCAATCGTGTTGTTGCAGGCCTCTTCTTACACCACACATGTCTAAGCAGTTCTGTTGTTAAGTCCCACCTTTTTGTCTATGTCCTTTTTGTACCAAGAATTGACAAAGGCACTTTTCTAATATCTCTCTCAGCTCTGATGTACTGTATAAACGTGTCTAGACCTCGGTAAACTTAGATACAAGTAAAACTGGTTAAAATCATGGCGTCAACGAAGTTTTTGTTAGTTAAAAATTGTACAAACAACTCAAATATTATTTTTTTACTGGATGATGTTTTGGTTCTGATCCATTTTTTTAGTGTTAGAACTATTTTGTGCCGATCCTCACTCATTCAGTTTACAGGTACTCCAGAAGTGCTACTATATTTAGTAGCGAATGACCTCGCTGTGAATTCTTGAAGCAACCTCAAGAACCTCAATCGCATCCCTCGCCACCAGATAACACCGAATAATTTCTTCTAAATGAGCATATGAAACACATCAAGTTCATTGTTATTCATTTGAAAGACAAATCTACTTCCCTTGAAATGAGATACGTTTAGAAATATTATCAAAACTATAAGTTCTTTGTCATGATGAACAGCTAATCTTTTAGCAGTTAACTCTACACATATGCTAAGGTCAGCCAGGCTTGGTGGTCAGAGGATAAGTAGCATGTTTAAAAAGTATGCATACTGAAATAACGTTTTTACCTGATGTGAAATGAAAACGCAAAAGAAGCTGGGATTTTAGATGATTTACCCAGCATAAACTGCTGATTTCATTTAGTTACGTTGGCTCGGACCAGAGGTCAAATCCACCGTACACTGCTGCTGACTGTGTCACCTGTGCTTACTGTTTACATGCCCCGAGGCTTGAAGTGCTAGATTGGGTTTCTATTTTTTTTCCTCAGCTAACTTCTTAAAAAGCATTTTGGAATCACCAAATTGAAAGTGCAGAAAATATCCCACGTCTTAGATATTCTTCCATGGGCACTGGACACTGTAAAAAGTTTTAGTTTAGCTCTGTTCCACCACTCAAAAGAGATTGCTTACAGTACCTTGTCATCTCTGAATCTGCTTTTAACTCATTACTCACCACCACAGATTCACGTAGAGTTTACAGCCTGACCACAACATAAAGCCGACCGAACCGCTTTAATTTCTTCTATGGTTATTTAAGAAAGTCTGAAATCTTTTTTTACAAGTAATTGAAATCATGTTAGAAATGGATTGCTGTGAGCACTGGTAGAAAAGACGAAACACTGCAGACTGTTTTGCTATTCTTATCCCACACACTGCAGCTGTAAATGTTAAACACTCAACAAAAGAACTATCACAAACATAGAGACCGGAGTCACAGGATGTGAGAGCAAGAAATTAATTTTACTGCATTTAAAAGTGCTAGAAGCGAACTCTGTTCTAGCAACAACAACCAGGCTTTGCAGATGGATGCTTAGGGCTCTAGCATCTCTGACTCGTGTTTAAATGCCATACGTTGACACTTTGGACTCTTAATAACTTGCACTAGAGCCAAGCTGCTTGAGTTGTAGTTTATTTTGCAGGCTGAAAATCCCTTCAGTCTCAGAACAATAATAACAGCACTTTATTGTTTTACTGAGTAAATGTCCTCCATTGACCCATTCACTCACCATGACAGACATACAAATCGAACCAGGCTGTTTGCATGCGTGCGAGCACACTACACATGCTGTAACACACTGTGTTATCTTTTCTCTGGCTTTAAAATGATTTTTTTTATAAATGAATCAAGCCTTGTATAAATTCACATGTTCCATTTTGCAGCTCAACGCTCACTGCTTATCTGCCTTAATGTTTTTATCTGCTCTTGGGTTTAAATAAAGGTTTATTACTCCAGAATGTCCAAATGCTCATCTCAATAAATACAAGAACACGTTTGCAGATGTATTATTAATCATATATTTTACAGGACAAAAACTCAGAGGATTATGAGTCCAAGTTTAGCATTTAGGCATGCTGTTGATTTGCAAAGGTCATTAAGGTCTTAAGCTTCATTGCAGACAGTGAAGCGGCTGCTTCATCCAGGAGTATATGTGGATTACATGAGAACACAGAATGAGGACATGGGTACAGGATGAGCGCCTTTTTATTAATCCCTGAGACACATCCCGGGTAAAGGCTGGAACAGAGCCGCCCTCTAGTGTCAGCTTGAAGCCTTTACTCAATTCAGAGGGAGTGTGGTTTGGTTTTATTCCTCGATCTACTTATCACAGATTCACAGACAAATATATGGATCACTCAGCAAAGGTCACAGGGTCACGTGGATCTGCTTTATTCCACTTGATCTCCCTGGGTTGTTCAGTGGGTCAAACTATCCAGAGCTACTTAATCAGAAAGCATGTCCCCTTGGGACTCAGCTAAGGGCCAGTCCTGGGGCTGAGGAATAGGAGGTAATTAAATTAGGTCAGTGAGAAGGGGGAGAAGAAAATTTAAATATTATATACACTCTCTGCAGCCAAACCATAGCATACAGTCCTTACAGGTGTTCATAGAAGTAGCTAGTGGCTGTCTTTAGATGATTTGTATATGTATGTAAGGCTAGGGGTTACAGTTCCAGTACAAATGCATTTTGGTTCATATATGACATAAAGTTAGATTTGGAAAACAAAAGATTTGTACAGTAACAACCAATGGTGTTTTAGCAGACAACAGCAGTGTGTGATCCACTGTGACAAGACGGTGTCCATTATGCATGAGAGTGAACATGTGCACGCACGCACCAGGATATGTGACACATTGTTATCTCCCATGTCTCCATATAGCTCACAGTAAGAGCTCCTTTGTCATTCCCACATTAGTACCATCATTTCCACTGTTACACCCAGCGTTAACAAGACACACATGCAGCTAGACCTCCTCTATACACACACACACACACACACACACACACACACACACACACACACACACACACACACACACACACACACACACACACACACACACACACACACACACACACACACACACACACACACAGCCTCTCTCTGCATGGTGGTGACATATTGGATCTCGCTATGCTGATGTGCATGGCCGATCAGTGTCTCATGCTGGTAGCTATTAAAGTTTCTATCAGACACACTGAGATTCAGGGCTTGATGTCAACACTTGCAGTAGTCAGATGTGGGGACATGAATTTGCAGCTTTGAAGCGGATACTTCATTATGATATGATAAGATGAAGGGCAATATTACCAACCTGAGCTGGCATGCTATTTATGGTAGATGTTACTTAAAGTTGTGTGTGTGAGGGAGAGATTCAGCCCAACCTGTCACAGCTGGGTCTAACAGGGTTCATTAGGGTTTGACACGACAACAAGTAAAGTCAAAGAGTAATACATGAAGCCTTGACTATGAAGCTAATGGCATCTGTGAGCAAGGCTGCAGGTGACTGTTGACAGACAGGGTGTGAGATCCCACAGCGATCCTTGTTACATCGAGGTGTGTTCACACTCCTTCCTGCAGTTAAGTGTGTGCATCTGCGAGAATGTGTTCATGTGTTGCAATTTTTGCATTAGCTATTGTGTGTGTGTTTGTGCCTCACCTGCAGGTGCTTGTACAAGTGTTAAAGCCAATTATTAGAGTTGATTGAAAAGCAGTGAGTCATTAGAGGGACTGTTACTTTTGAAACCCAACTTGGCACAGGAAGGAAACATTTGTAGGTTTTGTGTGTTACCTCTGAACGTCTATTACATCTGAGGCTGTGTAAAGCTTTTGGATCTGGACACAGAAACAACAAACAACACTCAGACATTCAAATCCTACATTGATGAACTTTATAGCTCATGTTGTGCCATTCCTACATATTGAACCTTCAGAAAGACAAATGCTACACATTTGAGACTCACACACAATCACTGAGACGAGGAAACCATTCCATCGCCGCCTGCTGGTCATGTTCTGAAGAGGAACACACCAATATGCAGTAAGGCCATGAGAATGCAAATGACTTCTATTATGTAGTTTTCTGCAGAAATTCCTTTATTTTATTAGACACATCTAGTGTGATGTCCACTTTACATTAATAGGAAAAACAAAATGGAGAACTGCGTGCAGACCAGCCTGCAGCTGAAATCCCCCTCTGCTACAGCCTGCAGTGCATGTCCTCATGACCAGCCACAGCTGTGATGGGAAAACGTGTGGTTGTTCAGGAAGCTCCAAGGTCTAAATCCTAGTCCTAGTCCTCAGTGCAACGTGTGTATGAACAAAAAAAATGTGTACATGTGTACTGTATAGCGGTCCAAGCAAAATGGTGTAACATAGTTTCAAACAAAATAGCTGTGACAGAATAAATACAAAACTAATACATGCTATGATTTACAGCATGCTTTGGTGAAGAGAAAAACTAAAAATAAAATGATGTAAAAGGACATTGTAATAATCTTGGGAAACAAAACAACTTACTTTAACTAAGATTACTACATAGCACACTTTTCAATTAATGTTTCCGGGTGGCAAATGTAAGCAGGACGGGCAGGACGAAGGGAAAGAGAAACATTAGTAAATAGATAACACTCTCTATGTCAACAAACACCAAAACATTTCCTTTATAACTTTTTTATGTGCAAACTGTCCACAGATAGATAAAACATTATAATAATGTACATGCAGCATAGACTCATATGACTCAGCAGTGCTGTAGGTGCCAATAGTGGGGGTGGTGAGCTGTAGACTGAGGGTGAGAAGGGTGCATCACTGGGGTCGCAGGGCACTGATGAATAGCTGACACAGGACGAGAGGGACGGAGCAGTCAAACTGTCACACTACACCAATGCTGCTGAGTTTGTGTGGGTGAGGCTGTAGGTGTCGTAGGTGCTGGCGCAATTACGCACTGACTGGCACTAAACGATTCACCCAGCGCACGCACACACACACACACACACACACACACACACACACACACACACACACACACACACACACACACACACACACACACACACACACACACACACACAAGGTAGCGATAAAAAAACTGCTCTTGTTACATGAATCTATATTTACGCTGGGTCATTCACAAGAACACTCTCTGGCACTGACCTCAGAACAGAGGTAAACCATTAACACTAACAACAAGGCTACTACATGAGAACCAGCAAGTATTCTTCTGCACCTTAACATCATGTTTTTCTAAAATGCAGAAAAACAATTGTGTTCATAATGATGTCAAAACTCAACTGAACTGTTCAACTAAACTCAAATCCATTTCAACTGTTGAATTGTACTGTATTATTAAAGAGCTGTTTTACCCATGTGCACCATGGGTAAAATAAATAACCAGAGGGAGGAATTAATGTCTGCTTTTTGTTGTTTTCAGCTTGAATGGTGGGTTTATTTGGTGGAGTTCAAGTTGATTAAAAGGCAGCTGATTAAGAAAATAATATGTAAGCACATCGAGCTGAGATTTCATGTGACAAAACTATATGAAAGGAGCAGACCTTGTGTCGCGTCATCATGTCTCACTTTGTCTGTCAGAAGATGGCAGCATTGCACCTCCGACTGGAGGGTGTCAAACACAATCAGCTCTTCGCAAACTGGAAAATTTGACATAACATTCCATTTCTAAATATTTTGACATGTATTTAAAAATATGTAAATGATGGCTTGTATCAGTATAACACTTTATTAGTGTTTTTCCCTTTCCTGTGAACTGTAATTATGTCAGATGTAAAAGCAGAAAAGCGGCAAAAAAGAACTGAAAAGAAATGTGACGGAATTTGTGAAGAGAAGGAAAAAGAATGTAAATTGCTGAAACGAGGAATATTAGACAAAGAGGGAACAAAGGGAGAGAGAGTGATAGAGAGGCAGAGCTGTCTGTGGGTTGAAAAGATGTGGGCTGTTATTTTATTTCCTCTGTGGGTACACAACAACAACCCTGTCTGTCCGAGGTGCTGACACAGCAGAACTAAAAGGAGACTTTTCACACACACATGCACAAATGCATTCACACTCACACACATAAACTCCTTTACATGCCTACAGTGGTGCATGTTCAGAAAAAAGAGCTTTCACATACAGTATGCAGCGTGTATCATGTTCCTGGCATTCAGTTGCATGCCTGTCCACATGGAAGGATCTGTGTCTGCACAGTGAGCTGACAGTGACTGTCTTGTGTGTGTCTCTGGAGGCTGGCAGAGCTGTGGTTTTATTTGACCAGTCAGACCAGGTCCTTAGCTAATGCATGTGTGTACGTTGGGGGGAAGGAGAGGAAGCACAGGTCAATGCCATGGCACATACAAAGAGAAGACCTCACCCCGTGCTGCCGTTAAGTGTGCTTGCAAGTGTGATAGTACTGTAAGATAAAATTTGAATGACTGCAATTAATAACTACAGCTAACTCGATCTAGCTGTACATGCAACTGATTAAAGTCTTTCTCAGAGTCCAGCTCTTCCACATGTTTTTAAATGCCTGACCTCCCAAGACAGGAGTCTCGTCATGATTGTGGTTTACAACAAAATCCAGGTGGTGGCTGAGATCCAAAAAAATTATTATAAATTACTTTGCCACAGCCTACTGTTTTGAATTGCAGTGTTACAAGAAAGAGACTTATCCACTGAAGGCTTCGGTCATCTCACTTCCCACACTTCTGTTTTCACAGAACCAAACTTGGGCACTAATATCATATTGTCACTCTCCAACTCCTTTAGAGGTCAGATTGCCCAAATAGTCACAAACACTGTCCCTTAGGTTCATCAGCGATATCATCTACATCTACACCATAAACTGTACACCATCTCCTACTCACTCATCATCCATAACCCAAACCTGCTCCCTCTCTTTCTCATGGATATTACTCATGTAAGTAGCCCACATGTTGTCACTATTAGGAGGCAGTGTGGGGGACTGGGGTACAGCAGCCTGAAACCAGCAAGAGAACTATGGCCGGAGTTTAAAGGCATTTAGGAAAGAAATCACCCAAATCTTTAATCCAGTAAGACCATACAGATGGAGTCTCTTAATGGCCTAGCAGGATTGTTGCATAGAAATTGTCGACAGTTGGTGAACTATATTATTCAGTTTAGGACCCTGGCTACATATAATAGGTGGAATGAACATGCTTTGTATGATCAGTTTTAGTTTGAGTAAACGAATCAAGGACTACAAACACAAGAAAAATTACTTTACTCCTAAACCTTAGCGGCTCAGGACGGGGAATAACCCCTACAACGTGTTAAAATAATAATAACAACTATATATATATAAATATAAATATATATATATATATATATACACATATACATATACATATACATATACATACATACATACATACATACATACATACATACATACATACATACATACATACATACATACATACATACATACATACATATATATATATATATATATATATATATATATATATATATATATATATATATATATATATATATATATATATATATATATAAAAATGAAAAAAAAAAAGTCTGGAAACTGAACAGTACTGGAAGGGTATATGGGAAAGGGAGGCATCACACAACAGTGATGCACAGTGGCTGGTGGATCTGAGGAAAGACCACAGCAACCTCCCTGAACAGAACCCAGTGACTATCACAGTGGCAGACATCCAACAAAGAGTCTCAGGTATGAAAAACTGGACAGCACCTGGCCCTGACATGATCCACGCCTACTGGCTAAAGAAGCTCACTGTAATCCATGAGCGCCTGGCAGCACAAATGAACCAGCTGCTAAGGGATGGGACTCACCCTGAATGGCTAACCGAAGGGCGAACGATCCTGATAATGAAGGATCCCTCAAAGGGTACAGTCCCATCCAACTACCGGCCAATAACCTGTCTCTCCACAACATGGAAGCTCATGTCAGGCATCATCGCAGCTAAGATAAGTGGGCACATGAGTCAATACATGAGCGAAGCACAGAAGGGCATTGGTAAGGATACCAGAGGAGCCAAACACCAACTCCTGGTAGACAGAACAGTCGCCCAAGACTGCAGAATGCGACACACCAACCTGTGCACAGCCTGGATCGACTAAAAGAAAGCCTATGACTCAATGCCACACACATGGATCACTGAATGCTTGGAGCTGTACAACATCAACAGAACTCTAAGGGCCTTCATTGCAAACTCGATGAGGTTGTGGAAAACCACCCTTGAAGCCAATGGGAAGCCACTTGCCAAGTATCCATCAAATGTGGCATATACCAAGGAGATGCACTGTCCCCACTGCTGTTCTGCATAGGTCTGAACCCCCTAAGCCAAATAATAAACAAGACTGGCTATGGATACCGACTCCAGAACGGGGCCACTATAAGTCACCTCCTCTACATGGATGACATCAAGCTGTACGCCAAGAGTGAGCGAGACATCGACTCGCTGATCCACACCACCAGGATCTACAGCTCGGACATCGGGATGTCATTCGGACTCGAGAAATGTGGGAGGATGGTGACAAAGAGAGGCAAGGTAATCCACACAGAAGGGGTCTCACTCCCAGAAGGAACAATAGCAGACATTGAGGACAGTTACAAGTACCTTGGAATACCACAGGCAAACGGCAACCTTGAACAGGCAACAAGGAATGCGGCAACAGCCAAATACCTCCAACGAGTAAGGCAAGTCCTAAGAAGCCAGCTCAATGGCAAGAACAAATCCCGGGCAATAAACAGCTACGCTCTGCCAGTGATCAGATACCCTGCAGGAATAATAAGGTGGCCAAAGAAAGAGATACAGACCACAGATGTTAAGACACGAAAGCTCCTCACCATGCATGGAGGGTTCCACCCCAAATCCAGCACCCTGAGACTGTACGCTAGCCGCAAGGAAGGAGGCCGAGGACTAGTGAGCGTGAGAGCCACTATCCAGGATGAAACATCCAAGATCCATAAGTACATCAAGGATAAGGCCCCGACAGATGACGTGCTGAGTGAATGTCTCAGGCAGTGGAGAACAGAGGATGAGATGCTGGAAGAGGGACCATCATGGGAGGACAAGCCCTTGCACGGGATGTACCACCGGAACATAACCTAAGTGGCTGATCTCAACAAATCCTACCAATGGCTTGAAAGCGCTGGGCTGAAGGACAGCACAGAGGCACTCATCCTGGCTGCACAGGAGCAGGCCCTGAGCACCAGAGCCATAGAGGCCCAGATCTACCACACCAGACAAGACCCAAGGTGTAGACTGTGCAAAGAGGCCCCAGAGACGGTCCAGCACATAACTGCAGGGTGTAAGATGCTGGCAGGGAAAGCATACAAGGAACGCCATAACCAAGTGGCTGGCATAGTATACAGGAACATCTGCACGGAGTATGGACTGGAAACCCCAAGGTCAAAGTGGGAAACACCTCCCAAGGTGGTAGAGAACGAGCGAGCCAAGATCCTGTGGGACTTCCAGATCCAGACTGACAGAATGGTAATGGCGAACCAACCAGACATTGTGGTGGTGGATAAAGAGCAGAGGAAAGCCGTAGTGGTGGATGTGGAAATACCAAGCGATGGCAACATCAGGAAAAAGGAACATGAGAAACTAGAGAAATACCAAGGGCTCAGAGAAGAACTGGAGAAGGCTTGGAAGGTGAAGGCCACAGTGGTGCCTGTGGTGATCGCAGCACTGGGGGCTTTGACCCCCAAACTGGAGGAGTGGCTACGACAGATCCCTGGAAAAACATCCGAAATCTCAGTCCAGAAAAGTGCAGTCCTAGGAACAGCAAGGATACTGCGCAGAACCCTCAAGCTCCCTGGCCTCTGGTAGAGGACCCGAGCTTGGAAAGTGGATGAGACCACCCGCGGAGGGTGAGAATAGAGTGTGTGTGTTATATATATATAATAAAATAATAAAATAAAATAATAATTATTATTTTATTTATTATAATAATAAAATAATATATATATATATATGTATGCCCTGTTCAAACCTGGGGAATAAAAATGATTAAGATTCTGAAAGCGGCTGATCAACTTCGCAGGAACACATTTCATATGGTACAGGTGAAAGGGACACTAACAACCCAACGCAGCCGAGGCTGTAGCAGCAGAGAAACGCAGATCTTTGTCCTGCGTGTTGATGCGTGTTTCCCCTTCCCCCAGTGTCCCTGCTCTGGGATGTGGAAGGCCACGCCCACTTTCATTCACCAGACGGACATGAAAGAGGGAATAACGAAATAAACAGCTGGTTAAAATGTAGGAACATGGCTGTATCTCTGCAATGACTTTATGTGGTACAGGTGAAAGGAGGAATAACGAAATAAACGGAATATAAAACAGAAACGCTTTCAAGCGTTTTCTGTTTATATTTTTTATTGCACATTTGTTAAAACTTGATGGGTGTCTCTCTTTTGAGTTTTGTCTTCGGCTAAATAAGTGCAGAACAGCCCTTTTACTCTGCAGAATCAATATATGCAGAACAAACAACTTGCTGCATTAATGAGTCGGAGATCTACTGAGTCCTGGCGTTCTGGCACCACAGAGAGAGTTTATTACAATTTATTTATTTTTATTATATGATATTCTCTACACGTTAGCAGTAGTAGTCTGCCAGACCTGTGTGAAATACCATAAGAAGAGCATTTTAAAAAGTCAAGTGAAAGGTTTTGGCGTCCCACAGCTGTAGGTGCAGTGATCACGCGCACGATCTCCCATGGAGCTTTTTCTTTGTCTCGGAGCTAAAGTATTTTACACCTATTGACCGAGTGGAGACAATATGTTAACGTCTCTGTGCCAATACGTAGTAGGGGATGGGGTTTGAAGTTTGCTTTTGGAACTGAATCAACATCAGACGCCGTAACTCGCGCGGAGCGAGTTCCAAATCCACTGTGTTGCCTGTGTAATAAAACATTGTTTTACTGCAGATATTGTGGTAAATGTCATTACGGTAAAGTATAATAATGCAGCTTCCGTTTAAAGGGCACATTGTCTATGTCTTAGTGTTTTAACTGTTTAATTGCACCAAATCGTTGAAACCAAATGAGAAAACGGAAAGCGGCTTTAAATCTTTTCAGCTCGTTTTTTCGTTTTTAACACGCTGCTTTGAATAAATGCCGTTTGTTTTTTTTAATCGAGAAGCGGAAAACGGTCCGTGTATGTTCCAACTGTTTGATTTGTCCCCCAGAATAAAATCTTTTTTCCACAAAACGAGAAAATGGAAAACGACTTTAAATCTAATTCCAGGTCTAGTTTTGAAAACACTGTTTTCAGCTCGTTTATTTGGTTTTAACACGGTGCTGTGATTAAATTCCGTTTTTCGCTTATATCAAGACAAATAAGGAAGCGGATAATCTTTGTATTATATTTTCTGGATAATTTACCTAGAAAACGGCTTGATTTATTCTAGAGGGGGAAATCAAACGTAGAACGTACACAGACCCGACACAGTACTTACACACGAGGACATACTGTATAAAGGCAGCAGCGAGATCAGCATTTGACAACAAACACTAACGCGCATTGACAACTTGATCCAAGTCATCTGTCTATGAATAGGTGGCTCCTCAGCACCATCGTTGGAACGTCACCTCACTGTCTGCTTCAGACGGTGACGCCACTTCCCCGATTCTCTCGTTGCCTGCATTATCACATGCATACATTTCTGGTTAAGCTCTACCTGGACACATCATCTGTCATTCGGGCTTTTCATTCAGAGTCAGAGCAAACTATAGGTCATTGCGTCGGAGTAAATTTTAAGAGTTTGGTTAAACTTAAACGCTGCTATAACGAGAGAACGACTTAGTTTTTCTTTCTCTGCTTTTTTCTCACAACGAAAAATCAGCTTTAAATCCAATTTCGTGCCTTGTGTCGAAAAAACAACAACACTTGAATTCCGTTTGTCGCTCATATAAAGAGAAGACGAAACGAAACGAATCCAGTTTGTTTTGTATTTTTTCCTCATGATCAACAAACCAGAAGACGAGTACAAATATGCATATAAAATACATTCATAACCCCGATTGATGAATAAATATAGATTCCTATCTTATGTTATTAAACTTATATTATTCTATTGGATTGGCTGGAGGAGGGACTGTGTCTCTCGGCTGACCTGGAAACTGTGTAAAAACATCAGCAGCTTCGACAATTGACAACAAACACTAGCCCACACTAGCGAGCAAAGGCGCATAATAATCTATACTATTTTTAATAATACATTTATAAAAAAAATTAAATATAATATAAAATGAACTACTCTACATTTAATGATACAGAACCATGACATCGTTTTTTGTGCTTAATATGCAGACACAGATAGAAATGAACAGTCGGACCTCCCATCTTTGCGCCACCTGGTGGTTAACACGAGACTAGCACCCTGATTTTTTTCAGCTGGCTGCAGGATTAAAAATCCTTAGTCGGGGACGCACCCGTGGCGCGCTGGCGACGCGCACGTACTGCGGTAAAAAAGGTGGTCGCTTTGAAGTGCTACGACTGTAGTTACAATCACATTTTGGAGTAGGAACAGTAGGACAAAGGTAAGGTTTATTTCGGTGTGAAACTGTGTTAAGACACGGCTGGGCATGTCATTACAAACAACTCTGCTGCAGTCAGGGCTTAAATTATTAATTATTAAGACAGACAAGGGCTGGAACGGACAGGACCGAAACTGGAGCTTGGGCTTGGCGTGACACAACAGCAACAGAGGGGGGAGCTGGCTGCCTCAGCAGGACTGGGGCAGGGAGCAGGCGTGGATGCAGGGCCAGTGCATGAACCGACAGGGAAGATTGAGCTGGAACATGGGCATGACGTTGAGATTGCACTGTTCATCCAATCTGAGGCAGATTGGCCAGTTCATCCATCACCAGACTCCCCTCCAAGATGATTCCCAGACTGGTCGGGTTGAGCTGATTCCCACTGGTGTTTCACTGTACGAGTCCTTGTCAGTTACATCCTAAAATAGAAATCTGTTAGTATAGCAGTATATATTTGATTCAACTACTATAATTAGACATGTAGTCTACTAGTTGTAAACCCAAGAAAAATGTTATTTTATAAAGCAATAAGACAAAATATGACATAAGAAAAAACTGCAAGCTGTCAGAGATCAACACGGTGGAGGACCCAAACGCATAGCACAGACAGGACTTGACTTGAAGGGACTTATTTTGAGCAAAGGTCAGTACACAGAACGTCCAAACACTCCAGCAAAGGTACAGACAAGGACAAGACAGAGGCACGGTCGAAACAACGGACAGAGAAATGGTACACGGCAGGACTTACTGATAAAGGCTGGAGAGTAGGCATGGGTACATGAACTAACAATCAACAAAGGGCTATGGCAGGGACGGTTATTAAATACAAGACGAGAGGTGAGTAATGACTGATAGTACACAGCTGGTGATCACATTACTGAAAAGCAAAGGTAAACTAAGCATGACAAGATAGAACTCTTCATGGCTGATGGGAACTGAGGCAGGGACAGCCTCTTCATGACCTCTTCATGGGCGTCGAGAGCTGTAAGCCTGTTCTCTCGCTTCGGGAGTTGAGGCAGGGGCTTGCACTGGGCATAACTGATGAGCATGGGCTGGAGCTGGCTTGGTGTTGTGAGGCAGTTGGAGCCGGCCGGAGAGACAGCAACGGGAGCTCAAGGTGGCAACGGGACCTTGGGATGGCCGCCCACATCAAGCCTGGTTCTGCTGGAGGTTTCTTCCTCGTTAGAGAGGGAGTTTTTCATTTCCACTGTTGCCAAATTAAATGCTTGCTGTATGTGAGATTTGTTGGGTTTAGTTGTGTGAGGTCTTAAACCTTACTTTGTAAAGTGCCTTGAGATAACTTTGTTGTGATTTGGCGCTATATAAATAAAATTGAATTGAGAACTGGAAGTGCAGAAAAATAAAACAGGAAATCACAATACGGACTGTGACACAAACCCATAAATATTCCTCATGCTAAGCTGTGTCCTTATCTACTCATCACCACCATGAACCTTTACAATAACTTTAAAAACTTACAGTGCAGATCTTCAAGAACGGGGAACGACCATCCACCAAGATGACTGAAAGTCTTCTTCCAGGCATTTGTATCTGTTGGCTCAGTGGTCTGAAACACAGAGAAGACCATTTTTGCCTAACAAATGCACAGAAGATGACAGGAACTGGAACAACAGCAAAATACAAAGAATACAGAAAACGTATATGTAATATACCTAATATGCCTATAAATAGAAGTTATTTGTCCTTACAGATCCTAAAACTCACAAAGCTTCTGGTAATATTGTTGGTCAATTAACTTACATGGTACATGTTACTCCTCCTTGAACCGCCGCCTTATCGTGGTGGAGGAGTTTGTGTGCCCAAATGACCCCGGGAGCTATGTTGTCGGGGGCTAAATGCCCCTGGTAGGGTCTCCCCAGGCAAACAGGTCCTGGGTGACGAGCCAGACTAAGAGCGGTTCACGAACTCCTTATGAAAGGAAGATAAGCAAGAACCGAGACGTTGCCAGGTATGGCGTAGCTGAGGCCCCACCCTGGAGCCAGACCCGGGCTGGTGGCCAGGCTTATTCCCACGGGGTCCGGTCGGGCACAGCCCGAAGGAGCGACCGTCCTCAGGTGGACCCACGATCTGCAGCACGAACCGTAGGGGGGCGGTGCATAGTGGATTGGGCAGCAGTCAAAGCCTAGGCGACCCAATCCCTGGATAACCAATCTGGCTATTGGGACATGTAATGTTACGAAGGTGCCTGAGCTTGCGCAAGTGGTCGAGCGGTATCGGCTAGAAATAGTCGGGCTGACCTCCACACACAGCCTGGACTCTGGAACCCAACTCCTTGAGAGGGGCTGGACCCTCTTCTACTCTGGAGTTACCCGTGGCGAGAGATGATGAGATGATGAGAAGATGAGAGGGTCGCTTCCCTGCGCCTTCGGGTAGGGGATGGGTCACTCACTGTCATTTGTGCTTACGGGCCAAATGGTAGTGTGGAGTACCCAGCCTTCTTGGGGTCTCTGGAGGGAGTGTTGAAAAGCGCTCTAACTGGGGACCCCATCGTTCTTCTGGGAGATTTCAATGCCCACGTAGGTAACGACAGTGATACCTAGAGAGGCGTGATTGGGAGGAACGGCCTCCCTGATCTGAACCCGAATGGTGTTATGTTATTGGACTTCTGTGCTAGACACAGTTTGGCGATAACAAACACCATGTTTGAACATAAGGGTGTCCATCGGTGCACATGGCACCAAGACAACCTAGGCTGGAGGTCGATGATAGACTTTGTAGTCGTTTCACCTGACCTTCGGCCATATGTTTTGGACACTCAGGTGAAGAGAGGGGCTGAGCTGTCAACTGATCACCACCTGGTGGTGAGTAGGAGCCGCTGGCAGGGAAGGAGGCTGGAACGACTTGGCAGGCTCAAACGTATTGTGAAGGTCTGTTGGGAATGCCTGGCTGAACCCTCTGTCAGACGGACCTTTAACTCACACCTCCAGGAGAGCTTCGACCAGATTCCGAGGGAGGTTGGAGACATAGAGACCGAGTGGACCATGTTCTCTGTCTCCATTGTCAACGCGGCTGTTCTCCAGTGCCTGTTGTGGTGGTAATCCTTGAACCTGGTGGTCTGGTTGACCTGTGGGACTGAGGCAGCTGATGGAGGCAAAAACTTGAGCCTAGAAGGGAGTTCGGGGAGGCCATAGAGGAGGACTATCGCTCTGTCTCAAAGAGATTCTGCAAACCGTTCGACACCTCAGGAGGGGGAAGCAGTACTTTACCAACTCTGTTTTCAGTGGAGGTGGGGAGCTGTTGACCTCAACTGGGGATGTTATTGGACGGTGGAAGGAGTACTTTGAGGATGTCACGATTCATGTTTCTTAGTTATGTTTGTCTAGTCATGTCCGGTTTTATTTTGTTACCACTTCCTGTTTAGTCCACGTCCAGTCAACCCAGCTTTACTTCCTGTTGTTATCATCACCTGCATCTCTTAGTCATGGAGTATTTAAGCTCCACCTCTAGCCATAGTTCCCTGCCAGATTGTCTACGTTGATTCCTCACTAGCATTCCAGCATTCCTTGATCTCTTGCCTTGTGTTACCGACCGTGCTTTGTCCTCGACCCTGCTCTTGCCTAGCCTATGACCGTCCTGTACTGTAAGTTGACCTCTGCCTGTACCTTGACTACGTCTCTGCCTGCTCCTTGTCGGATTCTGATTGCTACTCCACCGTGTATGACCTCTGCCTGCCTGACCTTGCTAATAAACCTTCTTATCATACTCAAGTCAACACTGTGCATTTGGGTCCTTTCTCCATCATCGGTTTGTGACAAGCAGAAGCGAGAACAAAATAAAACAAAAATAAAACATACACCAAAAACCCCAACTATGACACTGTTAATGTTTGTGCCTTACAATCTATTTTTTAAAGTTTTGTGCAATAAAATATTTTAAGTATCTTAATATTATTAGAAGCTTGGATGGCTCTTTAGCTTTGTCAACTTACTAAGAAACAACGATGGACACATGTACTAAAACATTGACATTTGCCTTAGGGTTACACCTTTCAGACTGTTGTGACATTCAAGTCTTCGTTTAATTTTTTTTTTTTTTTCTTATTTAGCTAATCCAAAATGTGTGTGATGTTGCTGTGTTGGTGGACAGGTTAGGTTTCTGCTTTAGGGTGTGTATGCGGGAGGGTGGGGGGGAGGGGGGATAAGGGGTGCAACCAGCTGCTGAAACCAAGCAAATCTGTTAAGTAAACAATCGGAGCAAAAAAATAAATAAATAAGAAGCATGGATGTACCTTAGGCTAACACATTCATAACTAAACAATTTTTGTACTGTGGTTTACCTTGGAGATTAATACTAATACCAATAATAGTGCTAAGGTATGTGCACATACTAATACAAACATATACATACAATATACATACATATGTGCATTATTATACATATCCCATACTACTTAATAAAAGTCATGACATACAACACCACAAATTCCATAATCACACATTATTCATATCGGTAGTGATAAGTATCAATAATACTTACAGTTGGATTTGGAAAGTGTCCCACTACAAGGTTAGTAAGGCTGTAGCTTATCATTATTCACCCAAAGGGTGAGGCAGACGTTGGTGCATGAACAATGCCACTTGTGGAAGCCAGGGTGATGTGAGGGGCTCCGCCACTACGCCCATCCAGCAAGCAGAGGAAGGAATCCTAGCAGCCAGGGAGCCCACACACCTTCAGTTCCAGGAGGGCAGGTGTTGCGACCCAAGCCGCCCACACAGAGCCCCCCAGGCAGAGCTGCAGCAGCCACAGAGACAGCACCCGAGGCCAGAGTGGGCCACCGGGGGTCAACGCTGTCCGCCCCATGAGAACCAGGGGCAAACACTCCCCCCGGCGGGAGGGTCGGCCTGAAAGAGTAGAGCCCGAGGACCCACAGTCCGTAGGGAGCCCGCCAGAAGATGCCCCCGCGCCCAGAGTGGGGCCCGCCCCCAGCCCACCACCCCCACACGGGCGGAGCGGGGCCTACCCCATCGGCCCGACCTCATCCCCTGGCGCTACAGCGGCCTGCAGCACAAGGCCAGCAATTGGTGGGGTCAGCAGAAAAGAGACCACCCAGGCAGACGATCATCGTACCCCGGGCGAAAAACCGGACCCCCCACACTTCAACCGCACCACAGGCATACCAACTCACACAAACACAGACGCATACACCCATCCACATGTGCAACACACATCATCACATCAACACACACACACACCATAGACTCTCTCCCAACAAACTAGTCAATCATACGTGAACCAATGCACTCTCAGATACATTCTCCCACCCACACCATTCGCTTGATCACATTCGTGGGGAGGGTAGGTCTCCGGCCTGCCGTCCATGTGGCAGGCCGGAGACCGGCAGACAGGCAGGGACCGCAGCTCCTCCCGAGCCCCGACCAACCCCCCCAACCCGGGGGAGGCAGAGGGCAGTAGAAATAGGTACCCCAGAACCCTGCAACCCAGCTTGGACGTGAGTGTGTGGAACTAAAGTGCACTGAAGGTGGGTGACACCTCCAGGAGCACAACCGCTGGCTGACGGTGTGTCCCCCGGACAGTGCCCCCCCTCGCCCTAAATGTCTTTTTGCAGTTAAAACTGGGTGGTGATCTCTCCATCAGGGCCAGTGGCCGAGGCCACAACTGGCCTGAGCCCCAGGCCCCAGTGAAAGAGCCCACCCCCGGCCCTAAATGTATGTGTATGTAGCTAAGTATGAGGAACTTTGGGAGATACCCAATTCTCCGGGGGGTCCAGCAGACAGAGCCATCAATGGGAAGTCTACTGGCCCCCCCGGAAGGAGCCCCCAGATTCCTGGACAAGTGTGTATGACTAATGCAATTAAAACTGCAGAGCATCCCACTTGGAAGGGACGGAACCACTTTCCAGTAGCCCTGGTCCCTCCATCAGCAGGACGCCCCTTGCAGACCTAAGTGGATGAATGCGGAGAAATGTAGTTGGGAAGCAGAGCACCAGGGTCCGCAGAGCCAGGTTCCCGACTGGCTCTGCTACCTATCCCACCACCCCCCACAACCCCCAGCCAGGAAGGGACAGCCGAGACCCAGGGACCGCAGTACTACTGCCCAGGCGCCACACGCAGCACAGCCAGAGCCATCCTCACCCTTCTTTCACACTTACCCATTCTCTCGCTCAAGTATGCCCATGCTCGCCCCGTGTAGTGTGACACTCAAACCCACACACATACTCTGCGGTTGTGCATTGAGGGCCAGCCTCCGCCCAGGGCCCAATGAAGGTTCTAGCCTGAGTAGTCCGCCAACCCCCCCTGCAACAGGCCCGAGCAGTTACCAGAGGGCGTCGGACCGCTAGGGCAGGCAGCGCCCCACCCGAGCAGGGGCAGCGCCCCAGGGGAGAGACACCCCTCCGGGCACAGGCAGGCACCCCCAGAGGGAGTCCCCCGGACGCAGGTTACCCAGGTCTCCACCCCCAGGTCCGCCCCCGCACACCGGCAGGGAGGCCCGCCTCCGGCTCCCCGGAGACAGGCACACGCCAACCCTCAAAATGGTCCCACCCCGGCACAGGGCCGCCGGTCCCAGCAGCCACCACACCCCCACCGCAGGGGACCCATGCGGCCAGCCCAGAGTCCACCAACCCGTTGTCCCGGTTCCTTAGGCAGGCAGGCACCACCAACCACCAGTCACCCCCCCACCACTGTGCCAGACATGACGCAGCACCCGAGCCCCACGCATCCTTACCTGGAAATGGAATCAATCAGAGTATAGTTTTGGTCATTGATTTGATGAAGCAGACAATGTGTCTAAGGTGGTATAATCTAACAAGCTGTTCAGGTATTGAGTAATGCTTAATTTTTTTTTAGTTTTCCAGTTCATGAGGATGATTTTCTTTGCGACACAGAGGGCAGAAAGAAGTGTGTGTGATGAGTTTGTCTCTAGATCAAGCCCACTTAGATCTCCTAGAAGACAAAGTGCAGGGGCTGCTGGGATTGGACAGCTTAACTGGGTTGACAGGTGTTCACATACTCTTTGCCAAAATTGCTGCACAGGTGAGCATGACCAGAATGCATGTAGGAATCTATCTGCTGTGTAATCTGTACAGTGAGGGCAAATATTTGAGTTTGTGAGACCCATTTGGAACATCCTTTGTCCTGTATAGTGAGTTCTATGAAGAATTTTGTATTGTATTAGTTGTAAATTTGTATTTTTTGTCATTCTGAATAAATTAGAACATATGTTATTCCAGAACGTGTAATTAGTGGTGATATTGAGATCAGCTTCCCATTTAGAGATCGGAAGGCTCACTGTCTGGTCTACATTGGAAATTAAGATATAGATTTTGGATACTGTCCTTTTCCCTGATATATCAATAAATCGCTCTATTACTGGTGGTGGTTGCATGTGGATGGCAGTATTCTTACTTTTTGCATTAAGTATTGACTTTAGTTGTTGGTATTCTAAGAAATTGGCACTAGTGATTTCATAGTGAGACACTAGTTCTTCAAAAGAGGTAAACTTGTCTCTTGTGAAAACATGTTTCAGATGTGTTATCCCTTTGATATGCCAAGTTGGAAAGTGTATTGCCTTTTTGTTTTGTATGATGTCTGGATTGTTCCAGAGAGGTGTGTTTTGGCAAAGAGTAAGCGAAGACCCATTAATTTTAAGAAACTCCCACCAGGCTTGCAGAGATGCTTTTATGCTAATGTTCTGGTAACAACTATGATGTTTGATTTTGGTGCTGATAAAGGGCAGATCTGCAACTTTAATATTTCCACAAAATGTTTGTTCAATGTCTATCCAGGAGGAGTCTGCTGGCATGGGTTTTATCCATTTGTGGACATGGTTCAGTCTATTGGCAAGAAAATAGTGGTGGAAGTTAGGTAGTTCTAGGCCGCCGCAGCGTCTGGATTTTGAAGAGTTTTTAAACTAATTCGTGGTGGCTTGGTTTTCCACAAAAACTGTGAGATGTAGGAGTCTAATGTCTTAAACCACGCCTGGGCTGGCTGAGTTGGAATCATTGAAAATATGTAATTAATTTTTGGCAGGATCATCATTTTTATGGTGGCAATTCTTCCCATAAGTGAAATGGGTAAGGACTGCCATCTTTTGAGGTTGGCTTCTATTTGTTTTAATAATGGATTGTAGTTTAGATCAATAAGCTCTGATAGCCTAGACGACAATTCAATGCCCAAGTATTTAATGTTTCCTGAATGGAGCGTGGTGGAGGAGATGTTAGTCACCTTAAGGTTAAGTGGTAGCACTATAGATTTGGTCCAGTTAATAGAGTACTCTGAAAGTCCTGAGAATTCATCTATGAGGCTGATAGTTGTAGGAAGAGACGTCTGTGGCTCAAGGAGAAACAGTAACACATCGTCAGCATATAAACTTATTTTATGATTTACTGATTTGGTCGGTATTCCAGTAATTCCTTCATGCTGTCTTATTGCTGCGGCTAGAGGTTCAATAAATATTGCAAATAGTGATGGGGACAGTGGGCAGCCCTGTCTTGTCCCTCTATGCAGATTAAACCTTGGTGAGATCTGGTTGTTTGTTCTGACTGCAGCGTTTGCTGAGTTGTATAATATTTGGATCCAGTCTATGAATGTTTCCCCAATGCCGAATTTGTGCAGAGTGGCTAAAAGAAACTTCCAGTTTACTCTATCGAAAGCTTTTTCTGCATCTAAGGAGACGATGGCTGTCTCTAGTTTATGGATGGTGACATAATCAATTAAATTAATTAGTCTGTTCATATTGTTTGTTGACTGTCTACCTTTAATGAAGCCTGTTTGATCAGAGTGAATTATATATGGAGTGATTTTTTCTAGTCTTCTAGCAAGTGCTTTACACACTATTTTTAGATCTACATTTATTAGTGAAATTGGTCTATAACTCGATGGGAGTGTAGGGTCTTTCCCTGGTTTTTGGAGCAGGCTTATGAAGGCAGAATTCATATTTGTGGGTAATGAATGTTGTTGTTTAATTTCAGCTAACATTTTGTAAAAGCTGGGTGCCAGCATGGACCAGAACTCTTTATAAAATTCAGTTGGGAATCCATCTGGTCCTGGAGCTTTTTTATTGGGCATCTCCTGCAGAGCTTCATGTAGTTCTGCCAAAGATAACAATGAGTCTAGAGTTGTAGATTGTTCTTCATTTAGCTTTGGCAGTTCTAGTTTATTCAGAAACGCCTCTATGGCTGAGGTGGGTGGATCTATTTGGGACGTATATAACTCTTGGTAAAAGTTTTTAAAGGTATAATTTATTTCATGGGGATCACGAGTAATGTTGCCTTCCTTATTAGTTATTGAATGGATGATTTGTTTCTCTTTATTATTTTTTAATTGGTTAGCTAGAAATTTACCACATTTATTAGCATGGTCAAAGTTCTCCCAGCGTAATTGGTCTATCTGAAACTGAGTTTTGCAATCAATTATATTATTTAATTTCAGCTTTAGATTCTTTAGGTCTTCTAGGACATCATTGGTTGGAGAGGCTGCATATTTAATCTCTAGAGATTTTATTTTTTGCTCTAATTCTAATTCAAGTAACATGTCCTTTTTTTTCTTGTGTGATGAATATGAAATAATTCTACCGCGCATAACTGCCTTCCCAGTCTCCCAAAGAACACAGGGTGAGATTTCCGGTGTATCGTTGATTTCTATAAAGGTTTTCCATTCTCTCCTGACATAACTGATGAAGTCTTGATCATTGAGTAATGATGTATTAAACCTCCAATTCCTGGTTGATGGTGTGGCTGTCTTAATCAACGAAATGGACATTGGTGCATGATCACTGATTGTGATAGAGTGAATATTGGTGTCAGAGACATCTTGTAAGACTGAGTTATTTACTAAAATATAATCTATACGGGAGTGAGAGTGGTGAACTGGTGAGAAAAAGGTATATTCCCTGGATGTAGGATGAAGAGAACGCCATGTGTCACAGAGACCAAAGTCATCCATGTACTGTTTTAAGGTCTGTACTGATTGCCAGTTCCTGTTGCTCACAGCTTTGCTTAGCCTGTCCAACTCTGGGTTAAATACTAAATTAAAGTCCCCTCCTACTATAAGTTTGGAACCAGAGTGAGCAGACAGTGATGTGAAGAAGCTGTGAAAGAAAGAGGGGTCGTCAGCATTAGGGCCATACACATTAGCTATGCAATATTCAATGTTTCCTATCAAGATATTAATGATTATATATCTCCCTTCTGGATCTACAATGGTATCGTTATGCGTAAAGTTAATCTTTTTATTTATCAGGATGGCGACCCCTCTTTGTTTAGAATTGTAACCGGCTAAGTAAGCATGTGGGAACTCTGCTGATGCCAGAGTGTAATTTATAATTTTGGGAATATGAGTTTCCTGTAGTAAAACAATGTCTGCTTGTAGGGTTTTCAAATGGTTAAATATTTTAAAATCGTTTCTCCTTCTTATTGATTCCACGTACATTCCAAGTGACAATCTTCAGTGGTGTCATATCTTACCTGACTGCTGTGGATCACTAGTCTTGTGTGTATGTAGTGTGACAGACTTTAGGTGTGTGGCTAACCTTAAGTACCTGTGTATTCTGAGTTGTGTGTTATCTATGTATGTGCACGTGTTTCCCCTGTGCAGTAGATGTTTGTGTGTGGCTGCTGGAGGGCTACATAGCTGGCTGACTACGTGGGAGAGGAATAGAGAAAAGAAGGAAACAGTGTGGAGTGAAAGTAGGTGAAGGAAGAAGAGTAAAGGGAAGGAAAGTTAAAGTGAAAGGAAAGTGAGTGATTACGTATGGTGAGCGCTTTGCAAAGTGAGTGAGTGAGTGACATTAGAATGACAGTAAACATTTATATGAAACATCTGCGAGAGAACGAGTTTGAATACTGGATGTAAAGTTATAACACATAGTTGCATTGCATCTATTGTTTTTTTTAACAAACCTTTTATATTAAACCATTGTTTTTACATACCACCTGCTAGTACAGCCACGGAGTTGCTTCCCGGTCCCGGTAGAGCTCTCCGTTGACGTACAGTTTGTCGACGCTGATGACAGCCCTGCAGCCTTCTGCCATGAACCTCTTACGGATGGGGAACAGTCGGCGGCGGCGGTCGAGGATCTCCTTGGGGAACTGGTCGTTGACGCTGTAGTCGGTTCCCTTCAGCTGTCTGCCCCGGCTCTTAACCAGTTCCTTCGCCTTAAAGTCATGAAACTTGGCAACGATGGGTCGGGGGCGCTGGCCATCCGGTCGTCTTCCTCCAAGTCTATGCGAACGGTGGAACGCCATCTTGTCGACAACTTCCGCTGGAATCTTCATCTGTTGTTTAATGAAGTTTTTAATTGTGGTTTCCGTGTTTTCCTCCGCCTGTTCTGGAATCCCCGAGAACACCAGGTTGTCCCTCATGCAGATCGATGATACCTTCTTTTATTTTTTTATTTTCGGCCGCTAGCTGAGCCACATCCTCCGTCAGGGACTGCACCGTTCCTTTCAGGGCCTCGTTCTCGGTGGCGAGAGAAATCACCTGCTGCTGGCTAAATTCCAGGGAGTCGCGGAGGGCCATAAACTCTTTGTGGAGGAGTTCCACTAGCGCCAGACGTGCGTCGAAACTTGATATTTTTTTCTCGATTGACTCCAGGATGTCCGTGATGTTTTTATCCGCCGAGCTAGCTCCAGGTGACTCAGGTGAGTCAGACGGACGGGAACGCTTGTTTGGAGCCGTCTCCTTTTTCCCCATTACCAGACGCTCGAAGCACTCGTCGATGTACTCGAAACTTTCTTCGGTGTTATCCAGAATGGTAGGGTGGTTGATTATTTTCCGTAAAATAAGGTAGTTATTTATTTAAATTGGCGGATAGTTTGTCGCGCTGTTGTTTACTATCGGTGTCGCGCCGCCTTGTTGAATTTCTCGTGCTGTTCTCGCAGAGTCTCGCGTTCTCTCACAGCATCGCGACTCAACTACTTGGCAGTCTTCGTTTAATAAAGTAAACATCAGAACGGTACTTCTAAACACAACAAGAGAGTATCTCTTTTTGGACACTCCCTGAGCAAAGCGCAAATACCATTTATTATTCACACATCTAATATATCACTGCATCCTGAGGGTCATTCTCGCACACTCTTCTCTCTCAGGGTGCAACACACAAAAAACAAGAACACAATACACATACACATGAACAAAATGCTAAATAATTTCACCAAAGTTATAACATTACTTAAATCCTAACTTTAACTATAACACTACAAACACAAGAACTGTTACTTTACCCATAAGCCTTAGTGGTTCAGGATAGGAATAACCCCCCTGGACTGCTACAACGTGTTAAAATGAGTGATTCTCGCCATCTGGAGAAAGCTGTTGTAACAACATGTGTTACTTTTTGAAATTAAATCAAACTGCTTTTGCTTTTTTTGGCACATTCAGCTCTACACATTTTGCTTTGCAGATCAAATTAGCTATAGATTCAACTCATCAGCTAGTTTCAGTAATGTTTCAACTAATAATTACAAATAGTTAATTCGATTTTATGATAAATACCCTGACTCTGTCAGGCTTTGGCAGAGCTCGGACCCACATGCACAGCACAGAGACCACAGGCAGAACGTAGGTTTAAACGGTTTATTCAGAATCAGACAATCCGGGTCATGCACAGTTGATAACGGGGCTTCGGTACCGGTGGGGCAGGCGGGTTCGGATCCGGGGCAGGCAGAGGTTCGGTAACGGAAGATCGCAGAATTACGGTACCGTGAGGGAGCAGGCTGTCTCGTCGTCGGGCGGTCAGGTTCGTTATCCAGGAGCAATCCAAGCAGCAGTACAGATCAGGGAGTCGGCAGGAATCAGAGGTCAGAAACGGAACAGAGTCAAGGCACATGAACAGAGTAACTAATTGCTGGAAAGTGTAGTCTGGCTTACAACGATCTGGCAAGGTATCCTGGGGCTGAGGGTGCTTAAGAACGCTGAGGATAATTACTGATGTGGAACAGGTGAGGCTAATGACGACCGGAAGTAAAGCTTGAACTCAGGTAGGTGGCAGGAAACCGGAAGTATAATGCAGTAACGCAGGATGTGACTCATAGATGTGACAGTACCCCCCCTCCTAGGGCGGCGACCACGGCGCCCACGGCAACCCCTCCCCCCCAGCCAGGGTGGGCGGAGGGAGGTCTAGGAGGAGGGACCGGAACCGGGCCCCCCAGCGGCAGGCTGGGCGGGCCGTGGCGCCCCTCCCGGGGCAGGAGGCATGGGATGCGCCGCATGATATTCCCGGATGAGGGACCTGTCCAGGATGTCCCTGGCCGGAACCCACGAGCGTTCCTCAGGGCCGTACCCCTCCCAGTCCACGAGGTACTGGTACCCCCGGCCACGTCGCCTGCAGTCCAGGAGCTCTCGGACCGTGTATGCCGGAGACCCATCCACCACCCGGGGTGGTGGAGGTGGTTGATGAGGGGGCACCATGGGACAGGAGCGGAACGGTTTGAGACGACTAATATGGAACGTTGGATGGATCCTCAGTGACCTGGGTAGTGAAAGCCTCACCGACACGGGGTTAATTATTTTGGAGATTGTATATGGACCGATGAATCTCGGTGCCAACTTACGTGGTTGGCCCTGCAGTTTGAGGTCCCTGGTCGAGAGCCAGACCTGGTCCCCGACCTCGTATCTGGGTCCTGGAGCCCTCTTACGGTCTGCCGCCGCCTTGTAGCGGGTCTGAGCCTGCATCATGGTCCGCCTGGCTCGCAACCAAGTCTGCCGACATCTGCGGACCAATGCATGGGCCGATGGAACGCGGACCTCCTCCTCCAGGGCCGGGAATAGGGGAGGCTGAAACCCATACGCACACTGGAAAGGGGTTAGGCCGGTCGAGGCGCACGGCAGAGTATTATGTGCAAACTCGACCCATACCAGCTTCTGTACCCAGGAGCCCGGGCTCCTAGATGCCAACAGGCGTAACCCCACCTCCAGCTGCTGATTAACTCGTTCAGTTTGTCCGTTGGACTCCGGATGGTAACCCGATGACAGGCTGACTTCAGCCCCCACCAACGAGCAGAACTCCCTCCAGAACCGGGAGACGAATTGAGGGCCCCGATCTGACACAATGTCGCTGGGGAACCCGTGGAGGCGGAAGACCTGCTCCAACATGACCTGGGCTGTCTGCTTCGCGGTGGGCAGCTTGGGCAGAGGAATAAAGTGCACACACCTAGAGAACCGGTCTACCACGGTCATCACCGCTGTCTTGCCCTGAGATGAGGGAAGACCGGTTACAAAGTCCAGTGCGATATGTGACCAGGGTCGGCCTGGAACTGGCAGAGGGTGTAACAGCCCGGCTGGCCGCTGGTGTGAGACCTTGCCCATGGCACAGGTTGGGCAGGCAGCAACGTACTCCGACACGTCCCGCTTCATGGAAGGCCACCAGAACCTTTCCCCCACCCGGAACGTCGTCCGAGGGGCACCTGGATGACCGCTGACCGCGGAGTCGTGTGCCCACTGAATGACCTCTCCCCGGAGCTCCGGTGGGACGAACAGGCGGTTGGGGGGACATGCTGGCGGCACCTGGAGATCCCTTACCGCTTCCCTGACGCGGCGCTCCACCGGCCATGAAACCGCCCCCAGTAGACACTTCGCCGGCAGGATTGTCTCTGGTTCCGTGGCCTCTTCCGGTGCTTCGTGAAGCCGGGACAGCGCGTCGGGCTTCGTGTTTTTGGACCCTGGTCGGTACGAGAGATGGAAATTAAAGCGACTAAAAAACAGAGCCCACCTGGCCTGGCGTGAGTTCAGTCGCTTGGCGGTCCTCAAGTACTCCAGATTCTTATGGTCCGTATACACCATGAACGGTTGTTCGGCTCCCTCCAACCAATGTCTCCATTCTTCAAGGGCCACTTTGACCGCCAGCAGCTCTCGGTCCCCGATGCCGTAGTTCCTCTCTGCAGGTGACAGTTTCCGGGACATAAAAGCACACGGGTGTAGCCTACCTCCCGCCGGGTCCCGTTGTGATAGGACGGCTCCCACTCCCGTGTTGGAGGCGTCCACCTCCACGATGAACTGTCTCCCTGGGTCCGGCATGTGCAGAATGGGAGCAGACGTAAAGCTCTCCTTCAGCCGTCGGAAAGCGGCTCCTGCGTCCGTCGTCCACTGAAACGAGGACTTGGCAGATGTTAATGCATGTAGTGGCGCCGCGATGCTACTGAACCGCCGGATGAACTTGCGGTAAAAATTGGCGAAGCCCAGAAACCGCTGGACGTCCCTGCGGCACTGGGGAACTGGCCATTCTTCCACTGCCTGCGTTTTGGCCGGGTCCATCTGGATTTGGCCCTGTGAAACGATGAAGCCGAGAAATGCTATGGTCCCCACATGAAACTCGCATTTCTCTGCCTTCACAAACAGTCTGTGCTCCAGCAGCCGTTTGAGCACCTGCCGCACATGAGAGACGTGCTCCTCCTTGGAGCGAGAAAAAATCAGGATGTCGTCTAAATACACAAACACGAAGCTATTGATCATAGGCCCCAGTATCTCATTGACGAACGCCTGGAAGACAGCTGGTGCGTTAGTGAGTCCGAACGGCATTACGAGATACTCGTAGTGCCCGTTGGGTGTGTTGAAGGCCGTTTTCCACTCGTCGCCTTCCCGAATCCGCACCAAGTGGTAGGCGTTGCGGAGGTCCAGCTTGGTGAAGCAGGTGGCACCAGACAGCAGTTCGAAGGCAGAGGACAAGAGGGGTAATGGGTAAGAGTCCCTGACGGTAATATTATTCAGACCACGATAGTCAATGCAGGGTCTCAGTGACCCATCCTTTTTGCTCACGAAAAAGAAGCCTGCTCCGGCGGGGGACGAGGATGGTCGTATGATTCCTGCCGCTAAAGCTGAGTCCAGGTACTCCTTCATCGCCGCCCGTTCCTTAGGTGACAGATGGAAGAGCCTGCCCTTGGGTGGCGCTGTACCTGGCCTCAGATTAATTGCGCAGTCATGCTTTCGGTGCGGGGGAAGGGATGTGGCTCTGACCTTACTGAAGACCATGCGCAGGTCATGGTAGCAGTCCGGGACGTCCTTAAGGTCAGCCGCCTCTTCCCCTTCCATGCCCAACCCGCTCTGCAGGGCCTCTGGCTCAGGGTTGGACTGGAAGCAGGTGCGCCGACACTCCGGGTCCCACTCGCGCACCTCTCCACTCCTCCAATCCAGCGTGGGGTTGTGTCTCCTCAACCAGGTGTGGCCTAAAACAATGGGATGATAACAGGATTCTACAACTAGAAATGTAATTGTCTCTGAATGTCCGTCAGCAAATGACATGGAAACAGGGGCAGTGTGATGTGTGACTCTCCACAGTCTTCGCCCGTCCAGCGCCGCCGTCTCCACAGGTGACGCTAATGGCGCCGTCTGGATGCCCATCCGACCGACCAGCCCTGCGTCCATCAGGTTGGCGTCCGCGCCCGAGTCGATCAGCACCCCCTGCTGGATGGAACGAGCATTGCATGTCAGGGTCACGGTTGGAAGGGATCGTGCGGAGGCACTGCCAAGCATGGTCCGGCTCATCGCTACCCTCCGCGCTAGCGATGAGCCTGGTCTTTTAGCGGGCACCGCGCCGCAAAGTGCCCTGCCTGTCCACAGTACATGCAGAGCTGTTGGGTGCGGCGTCTGCGTCTCTCCTCCTCGGTGAGGCGTGTGCGACCAATCTGCATCGGCTCCTCCGCGTTTTGTGGCGCTCCCGTGCTCCTCTGACCCGGCAGATCAATCGCTTCCCGTGGCGGTCTCCTCGGACTCTGTCCCCGGTAGTGAGACGGTCCCCTCGCCCGCTCCTCGTTGTGGTGCTCACGTTCACTGTTCGCCAGCCGACGATCGATGCGGATGGCCAGTTCTACCAGCTCATCCAGGCCGCTGGGTAAATCTCGACTCGCCAAACAGTCTTTAACCCGGCGAGATAATCCGCGAATGAACACGTCCCCTAGAGCCGTCGCGTCCCAGCCGGCCTCCGCCGCCAGGGTCCTGAACTCAATGGCGTATTTGGCGGTCGTTCTCTTCCCCTGTCGGATATTCACCAGTCTCTGAGCCGCCTCGCGGCCCGGGATGATCTCTTGAAAGATCTGCTTTAACGCCGCTGCGAAGGCGGAGAATGTGGCCACACACGGAGAATTGTTCTGCCACTCTGCTGTCGCCCACGCCTCAGCCTCTCCTGTCAGGTGGGAGACGGCGTACGCTACGCGGGATCTCTCCGTGGGAAAAGCAGGTGCGTGCAGCTCAAAATGGATTTCGCACTGAGTAATAAACGCTCTGCAATCCCCGGTCTCGCCCGAGAAGCGAGTGGGCGCTCCCAGACGAGCGTCGGGTGCCGGGGTGATCAGCGCGGAAGCCGCGGAGATCGCACTCGCCGCGGCGGCAGCCACGGGAACCCGAATCGGCGCCTCCTCGCCGACGGTGCGCTGAGCCAGCCGACTCACCGCCTCCGCCAGGGTGGTCATCGCCGCCTCTTGCCGCAGAGCGCAGTCCGCCAGCTTCTGCAGCGCGTCCTGGGTTTTCTCCTCCTGCTCGCTGAGTCGCTGTCCCTGGGCGAGCAGCGCGGCACGGAGGGTCTCTACACTGGCTGGGTCCATGTCTGGCCAGATCGTTCTGTCAGGCTTTGGCAGAGCTCGGACCCACATGCACAGCACAGAGACCACAGGCAGAACGTAGGTTTAAACGGTTTATTCAGAATCAGACAATCCGGGTCATGCACAGTTGATAACGGGGCTTCGGTACCGGTGGGGCAGGCGGGTTCGGATCCGGGGCAGGCAGAGGTTCGGTAACGGAAGATCGCAGAATTACGGTACCGTGAGGGAGCAGGCTGTCTCGTCGTCGGGCGGTCAGGTTCGTTATCCAGGAGCAATCCAAGCAGCAGTACAGATCAGGGAGTCGGCAGGAATCAGAGGTCAGAAACGGAACAGAGTCAAGGCACATGAACAGAGTAACTAATTGCTGGAAAGTGTAGTCTGGCTTACAACGATCTGGCAAGGTATCCTGGGGCTGAGGGTGCTTAAGAACGCTGAGGATAATTACTGATGTGGAACAGGTGAGGCTAATGACGACCGGAAGTAAAGCTTGAACTCAGGTAGGTGGCAGGAAACCGGAAGTATAATGCAGTAACGCAGGATGTGACTCATAGATGTGACAGACTCCCTCCCTCATATACAGTATAACTCAAGATTAGTTGAGTTACATTTTTACATCAGCAACTTTCAGCTATATTATAAATGTTTCATTATATTAAAGAAATATAGCAGTATTTCTGCTTTTAAATGGTTTATTATGACTAGTTCATGACACTATTTTACAGTTTAGTAATTAGGCACACACCTCCTCCATATCCTTTGAAAATAAAAGCACCAATCCAACTCTTTAGCCCAAATAGCACTTTTTCTGCCTTTGTCTAGTTAATTATGATTACTTAATGGGCCTTTTTTATTGTTAAGCAATTACTTGTGCATGCTTCCTCCAATGCTCCAACCTTTCTCAATTTAAGATTCAACAATTTCCTCTGCATACATTCAGCTATGTGTCATTATGTCCAGCAAACCTTTACACACTTCTTCAATTTCAACAAGTCTTTTTCAAGTTCCTCAATTTGAAATGCAACTACTTAAGCTTCTTCTGAAAATGTTCAACTCTGTTTAAACAACTCCTAAATCTCTTTGGATACATTAATCTATGCTTCCTTTGTGTATGTTCAGCTAAGTCTAAACCACCTTTTCATATATATACATCTCTACATTCAATTCATGAGCAATTTCAGCAATTTGTCAGCAATACATTCAGCATGGAAACATTCACTGTGCATTTTCTTATGGAAAAGCTTTTTCTAGTGTTAGCATTGATATTCTTTCTGTGATCGATGATATCTAACTCCTCCCACATGCTTTAAGCTACAGAGACCGTTCAGATATCAAAGTGTCCAGTTTTTGTAGGAGAGGTGTGCTATTATTTTTCTTACTCATTCACACACTTGATTTAGCTCATAAAATCACCAAATCAGTATGCACACCATTATCTCCCGTGCTCAAGAGGGGCTTAAATAATCAGCTTTCAAGTTTGTCATTACACATGTACATGGTAATAAAATGTATTTCTGCATTCCACTCATACCCTGGGGGAGCATGGCTTGAACTGGGGCCTTCTACTTCTCAGGCCAAGGCTCTATCTACTGAGCTACCAGGCCAGGATATGTCATCATATCCTCACACTCTACGTTCTGTAATTGCAGATTCTACAGTATATGACAATCATATAAAGCTCTCCTGGCCCACCATCCACAGACAACCCACTGCATCGAGGCCTTATCAGCCAGTCGTCATGATGTATTTGCAGCCCTGTGTCCTCAAGTTAAAAGACCAGTCTTGACCCACACTATACCTCCACCCAGAGAAACATGGCGTGTTTATATTGATCTTAATACAGTGGTGTTAGCGCAGAGTTATCTGGCTATCAAGCAACATTTTAAAGCTGATTGTGCTTGTTTTAAAGATAGATAGATAGATAGAGAGAGAGAGAGAGAGAGAGAGAGAGCACAAGCCTAATGAGTGTCTTAAATGTACTGTAGTAGTTGTGGAACTGAACTTAAAGTTATTATTTCTAAGTAAGTAGAAAATGACAGCAGTTTTGAATTCAATGCCCTTTAGTCAACCATTCAGTCAACATCCACATGGATATTTTATTTGTTTTAGTTATACTACGTATTACTGTATTGTAATGTTTATCACTAAATTTACTGGCATCTTTTTCAACTAGCCAGGAAAAAATGACAATTGACAAAGACCAAAAGCTTCCTCAGTCTGAGGGAAGTTGCATATTATTCTTCAGTTTGGCTTCACTTCACACTTGCAAAGAACTGGCTCGTTACGTGAACAAAAGACACAAAAGTGAGTAGGTGTGATGAACCCTCCCCCAAGAAGGACAGAAATAGTGGAAGCTTGTTTCTGCTCCAGCCTGAAAGAGTTGACAACTTTCAAACAACTTCACTTGAGCCAAGAAAAACAGGTTTATTTGTAAACTGCTTAACAAGAAAATTCCTCATGGATCCATAGCCGTAAAGGTTCCGATCAAATCAAGACTTTGTTAACATAATACCGTATGAAGGAATTTAGTGTCTGTCCGTACAGTAGGTCACCCTCAGAGGACCAACAGCCTAGTGGTTAAGACACAGAAGCTCCCAGCTGGAGACTCCTGGTGTAAACTTGCCTCTGGTGTCTTATGTTTACCACACAAATTCAAGTGACACATAATACAGAGATCTGCATACATATATGTGTTACCAGTGTTATGCCAGCTGATATTCTTTCAGTTCTGTCTCATTTCAATTGTAATTGTGACGGCTCAATAATTTTCAAGTTAACTTACAGACTTTTCTTAAAGCAGAAACATTACCAAAAATCCAGGAACCTTCAATCTGAGTAAAGTTACGTATTATCCTCTATTTACAATTGGCTTCACTTCACACCTGTAAAGAACTGGCTCATCAGTTGAACAAAGGACTGTGAGAAGGTGTGAAGAACATGTCCCCCATGAAGGACATATAATGTAAAAGCTCCTGCTCTAAAAGAATGAAGGTGCAATCACCAAACTTTCAGACAACCTGGTTTAGAAAATGGTCAAAATGAACTGAATGTTTATAAAATATGTAAATAAAACTTGTCATCAAACCACCAACTAACAAAAACGGTTTATTGAAACAAATGTGGGTGGGAAGTTGTGTGCTTTAACCACTAGGCTCTTTGAAGTGATGGATCTCTGAAGAATCTTCTGTTTAAGTAGTTTACAAATGTATCTGGTTACATCACATCAGGTAACAGCACTGCAGGACTCTGATGCTTTGGGGAGAAGGGTGTTTGTGAAACCAGTCTAACTAGTGCTGTGGAGAGATAAAGTTACTCTGGAACTAGTTGCTGCTGTTTTACCTTTGTTCCTTTTTGTTCAGTCTAATAAATTACAGTATATCGGAATAAGAGGTGTAGTAGAAAAAATGATTTATGACTTAATTTCTGCAATTAATATCTCGTTGTTGTGACTCGGCTTCCACGCCACCAGGGGCAGCCTGGTTTCACCCTTTTGCTCTTGTGTCCTTGTTTCCTGTCTTGTGTTTCCTGTATTAGTTTGATTGGGTTCACCTGTCTTGTCTGGTATTTAAGGTCTCAGTTTGTGCACAGTCTTTGTTGGTGCATTACTCATTATGTGTTACTCGTTACGTGTTACGTGTTACTCGTTACTCATTATGTGTTACTTGTTACTGGTTATGGGTTACTTGTTACGTGTTGCAGTGTCGTCGTGCTCTTGTGCTCTGTCCAGGTTTGTGTTTGTTCACGGTTTGTCTTGGATACTGTTGTTTGCATGTTTTGTGTTTTAGTATGACTTAGTTTCCTGCTCTGCAATGATCTTTAGTTTACCTGTGAGTTATATGTGTTAGTTTGCATTTTTTTGTTTCTGGCTTATCCTGCAGTCGCAGCGTCCTTAGTTTGTATCGTTCTCAGTCTGTATGTTCTATTTATTTATTAAATCACTGATTGTCAGTCCTGTCTGTGGGTCGTGCATTTGGGTCCTCCCTCCAGTTTAGTTTGAGGGCCTTTGTAGCCTGTTCCCCACTCATAGTGAGTGTGTTTTAAAATACAGTTCAGTCCAGTTTGACCCTCGTCCGTAACACTCGTGTTTTGTCTTACTTCTGTTTTATGTATTTGACATTTCACCTAGATTGTTCAATGGTCGTCTCTGCCTGATAGACTCTGGACTCTAGCTCCAAAATCCAAGGCCGGGAGTTGTGAGTCTCTGTCTGTTGAGACTTGGTGCTCCGTCCTCTCTGATAGTCAGACGCCAGTGATGCAGGTGTGAGAATGTAAACATCTCCACACAAACGGCGACAGGGATGAGACGGTGCATCAGTCTGATTGGGCCACACACACGTTCCACCGTAGTCGGACAGAGAGGTTAAAAGGCAGAAGCAGCTTAAGGATCGTGGGCTCTTTGCATCACACCTTCGTGGTGTGTGTGCACTGATCTCCCAGCTGTTTATTGGTTTGTTGATGTGCACGATCAACATCCATGCTTTTGATTTGCTTTCCCCATTATTTTTATTTTCCTTTATTTTTATAATAAATTACACAAAAGACAACTCTCTTTGCTTGTTTATGGGAAATTTCCACCATACAGGTTGTGTGTTGTGTTTTCATTTTTCCTTCTCACCCTGTGACCCTCAATGCTTATCCTCCTCCATGACTTCAATAAATTAATATTTAGGGTCTGAATAAATTGCTCACTTTTATAGAAGCCTGCTGATTGATGTGGTAGAACTGGTTGTCTCAGTCTGATGATGTTGTCGTCTTCTTTATTCCCCATAGACACAAACATGTTGCTCCTCCTGTTGCCTCTGTCTTCTTTCACATTTTTTCCACATAGCGGGCTGTGTGTGTGTGTGTGTGTGTGTGTGTGTGTGTGTGTGTGTGTGTGTGTGTGTGTGTGTGTGTGTGTGTGTGTGTGTGGTGCCTCTAGAGTCTTACGGATGATGAGAGCAGGGATGCGGTGTCACTTCAGTCAAGGCCTGTCATTTGTCTGCCTCCTCTTGTAAGTGCATTCATCTTTAACACACATGCATAGATGCACATACACCTGGGCAACAGACACCTTGGAGATATGTTTTTAAACCATTATCTTTCCTCCTCCTCACTGCTTCCTTCAGTGTGTCCTTATTGCTTCTCTTTTGTCTGTTTGTCTCTGACAGGCTCTGACACATGCAACCTTTTTCTTCTTTCTGCATCACTCCTCTCCTTCATATTTCCTCATTGCTCAGCCTTTCTGTACATACATCCCGTTTTTGCTATTGTGTCAATATATTTCTTGGTTTTAGACGTGTCACCTTGTTCTCTGCTCTCCTGCTCCTGCATTTCCCCAGGGAGCCATTTGTGGGATGTGCCTCAGCTTCTTGTTCCTACTACAACAAACCTTAGAGCAAAGCAAATAAACTTTAATGGAGGAGGAGAGGGCAGGGTGGGGTCTGTGTGAAGGAGCCAGCAGATTGGTTGGTTGACAAGACTCACAAACTTTACATGTTGGTGCAGTATCAGACTAAATGAAAAAAACGTTTTTGTATGTGATTGTGTCTTGTTATTTTGCAAGTCAATATTCATGGAAAGTAATAACAGAAGTCCCAGGTTCGATTTGACACTTTGTACTTTGAAAGGTGAGGGAGGACAGTATATTAGTAGTAGACACAACACTAGATTTATGCTTCAGGTGAAAGGAAAATTGTTTTGTACAGCTAGGTACAGTGTTAGTGAGCAGACTCTGAAGTAGAGAAGTGTAATACCTTGTAAAACAAAACGGTGTTAGTTTTGCAAACATCAGATTAGTGTAGTGCAATAAAATGTTAATATGATTGTAACGTCATAGAAATCCATGAAACAAGCACAAATCAGAGTTCCACCATGTGTTTTACTGACTGTGTGGTCTTCTTCTATAGAAGAATATATTAATTGCACCAAGTGTCTTCCTCATCTTCCTCATCATGTCCTCATCTCCTAAAATGTTAAGATATCTAAGACCAACCAACCTAAATAAAGACTAAAATGTCAGTCTGTCCATCTTTATTTATCTTTATACTTTATTCATCACTGTGATCCATTCATCATGAATTTGCCCAGCTATTTAGCCAACCCTCCTTCTCCGCATCCACCCATCAGGCATCCATCTCCCTTCATGTCTCTTTCTGTACACACTTCTCCCTCTATCCGCCCGTCTGTCTGTGTTTTCCTCAGTTGGTTGTTGGCAGAATAACTAAAAGGCTGTCAGCACTGACCTTTACAGGTGTGTGCACGGCCCCACCACCCTAAAATCCTTCACTACCACCAAATACACGCTTCACAGGATACACTAAAGTATCAAAAAACAAAACATAATGAGGAGAAGCATGCACACGAAAAGCTAAGCTTTCCTACATGGGAAGCAAAAAGAAAAAGAAGAAAGACGGGAAAAGTGTGGAGAAAATGAAGGAATCAGGCAGGCAGACAAGAGGCATTGATTTTTGTCTGCTTAAGATCGAAATACCAATAAATGACCTTTTACCTTATCAGATGAAATTCACTTGAACTTACTTACAAGCTGCAAATCAAACTTTCACCATTGAAGTGAACACTGAAGTGTTTCCTTTCAGAATTTCATATCTGCTTGAACAAGGAGATGATGTTAACGCTGATAGAAACATGACTGACTGAGAACAAACCTGAGACCGACTGAGAGAAACATGGCCAACTTGTCTCATAGTGTCTTTGTACACACTGTAAACTCTGATTATTTAACAAAACTCAGAAAAATTAAGCCAATTGATTACCTCAAAAAATTCATGAACTGAAAAGTCAAATGCCACAATATCTCAAAACTGTTGATTACATGCTACATATTCTTTTTGATTGCTATGAAATGGGTATTTTGAGTTCAATACACTAAATGCATTGTTCATTTAACTCAAAATCTTTTATAGTGTGAATTTATCTGCTTAGACTACACTTAAAACCTTATGTTTAGTGCACTAATTACCAAATTGATTTAACTTAATCACAGTGAACGTTTTTCTGCATCTAACTAGTCCATTCCATTCAAATATCAAAATAGCCAGCTTTTTAAGGAGAAGTGTGTTTACATACAACCTTTTCATATCTTTTATATTTTTTAAGTTATTAAGCTCATAAAAAAAATTCTCCATTGAAATTGTCACGTTCAATGTCACTTCCTGATTTACTTTGAAAAGACTTCCTGTTCTCGTCTCAGTTGTTTCACATCCCGGTTCATTAGGCACACCTGACAATAATCCAGCAATCAGACTCTGTATTTAAACACCACCTCAGCCCACAGTCAGACGCCAGATTGTCAAGTCATCGTACTTCTATCCAGCGTTCTAGTTATCGTCTCATGTTTTGATCCTGCTTACTCCTGACCACCGAATCCTGTCTGACCCTTGTATGTACCTTCGCTTGGATATCGACCTTTGCTTGACCGTTTGACCAGTGAGTTGTCTAGTCCTTACCTGTACCGTTGCTGTGCTTCCTCGTGTACCGAACCATTGCCTGCCTTCTGGACCTGATCTTGTCTGTCCCTTGCCTGTGCCTGAAGACTGTGCCATTCTGTGTATGACCTGGACTGATTGACTACGATTGTGCAAATAAACCCTGATTCCCTCCTCAACACGTCTGTGTACTGTGCATGTTGGTCCGACACCTGCCCAAGCCTGACAGAAATGAATGGAAAAACATTTTCAAATACGCTTTCAGCTTGAACTACTTCAGCATACCTTAGGCTATAGACACTGTTTGAACTTTAAAACAATCTTCAGCTATTCAACTAATAATCTTCCCTTCTGCTTTTTAATATCTTTAATACCTTGATGATTTATAGCAGTTTAAATATTGGGTATTTTTGTTACATTTTCAGCTTTTCCATTAGTGTGTATTGCATGAGCTAGAGTGCGTGATGTCACAGCTAGAGTGTGAGGACATGTTTTTTTAAGCCAGAATTTAGCTTTTTAACTTGTCGCAACAGCCACGGTTTTCAATATATTTTTTTCACTCGTTTGTAGTCATACTTGTCTTCTTTCTAATGATGTGTCTGGTTAAGACTTCAGACCTACATTTTAGTCTGTAGCTGACTTTAAGTGCAGAGAGTTGCAAAAATCCTCCCATAGACTCTAACTAGTTTGAGACTTTTTCAAAGAAATGCAGAAGTACAGTACGACATTTTGAAATTACGACTGCTGCCACAATCTTTTTTTTCAAACACAAAACTCACACCAATTGCTCATTAAAGCCTTGACGTTCAAAAGTTCAGTTACTTTTGTGATAGGTGTTATAGTTTTGCCGTAAGAACCTGTATAGCAGTGGTTCAACTCAGCTTTCACAGAGCAGAATGAAACTGATTTTCAGATTTTACCTGCCTGTTGTCTCCATGACAACAGGTGATGCTCAGTGTAGCAGCTCTATAAATATTACTCATGAGTTCATTACACTGTTTGATAATTTATTAATAATCAACACTTCCTCTGAATCCTTTCAAAATAAAAGCACCAATTCAGATCTTTAGCTAAAAATAGCAATATATCTGCTTTCAACTAGTTTATTATAAATAGTTAATAAATAAATTAACTTTTTTACTGTTTAGCAATTACCTGCACAGGCTTCCTCCAGATACTTTCGACTTAAAAGCACCAATCCAATTTTGATTTTTGTTTTGGCTGATTAAATATGACTAATTAATGAGACTACTTTATAGTTTAGTGATTACCTACACGTTTTGTCCATACCCTTTGAAGTAGATTCAAATTAATAGTTTGATATTATTGCAGAAACATTAATATTCATCATATTAAGTTGGGGCGCCAGGTTTGTTTGAAAGCTGAAACCATGCTTGTATCAATCTAGTCAACGCCAGATGTCAATTCAATTACTTACTAGTTACGAACAACAACAACTTTCTTGCGATAAAACCAAATCAGTCTCTAATGTTGTGAATTCTTGTCGCGGTTCAGTGACCTCTGCTTAAATCTGAAGAACAATGCACACAAAACCAGATTCCTTTTTAACGTTTTATTAATCTAACACTACTGGACATATGAATAACATAATATGGAAATACTCAACTAAACAGAACAGCAAATGAGTAAACAATGAGCGTGAGATGATCAGCAATAAATGAACAGAGAACAGAGTGTTGGTGAATGAGGGTGTGTGTGTGTTGAAAGCTTTGTAAGACAGATAATGTTAACGTCAATTAATGAACACGTGAACACAATCACAGTGTGTGATGCCTTTGATAAAGCAAAAAGAGTATTTGTTTCTAACTTTTGAATTTAGAATATCTAATTTTAGCGCTTTGAGAAACACAACCTAAATCTCACCAGGGTCCTCCACCACCTTATCAGCAACGTATCAGCCAGGAGGAGAGGCAGCGACGTTGGTGTGAGGGGCTTTGTCTCTATTGCGGCCGGAAGGGCCATTGCAGAACGAACTGTCCGTTAAACCTCAGGGCTCGGCGGCGGCGGGAGGAAAGACGCAGCCGAGCAGAAGGTCCACCATTCTCTCTCTGTACCAGCTCGTCCTGGAGGCGACAGTATTGGCACCTGGAGCTGTGCCACTGTATTGGCTTTCATTGACTCTGGTTCACAGGGGAACTGTATGGACATGGGGTTCGCACAGGGGTTAGGATTGGACCTGCATATGCTTGAGGACCCTGTTACCGTTCAGGCACTGGACAATCAGGTTCTTCATCAAATTATCCAGCGCACGACAACTGTGGACCTGCTAGTGTCAGGTAATCATAAGGAGTCACTTTTGTTCAATGTTTATCACTGTCCGGATGTGCCGGTGTTATTGGGTTTGCCATGGCTTCGCTTACACGAACCACGGCTAAGTTGGGCGTAACATGGCCATGTTGCTTAGTCCCCCCACTGCTTGACAACTCAGAGTGGAGCCCAGGACGCAGAGTCGCAGTCTTACACGCCTCTCTGCATGTTCTCTACAGCCGCGACCCACTCTTAGTCTTAGTTATCGCATAGAGACTGTGTCTGCTTCTCGACCACCTAAACTATACAAGTCACAAACAAATCAAAGAGGAGTGACTTACCAGAATTTAATAAACATCAAAACAGTTCCTCTTACGGAACAAAGTAATAGTAAGCTAATGAAGTGTGGTTTATTAAATATCAGATCTCTCTCATCTAAATCCTTTTTAATAAATGACTTGATAAGTGACCATCACATAGATCTGTTCTGTCTCACTGAAACCTGGCTGCAGCAGGATGAATATGTTACTTTAAATGAGTCGACTCCAATGAGTCACATCAACTATCATGTTCCAAGAAGTACAGGTAGAGGTGGAGGAGTAGCAGCAGTTTATAAATCAGATTTATTAATTACTCCTAAACCTAAACATAGTTATAACTCATTTGAGAGCCTCACTCTGAGCCTTTCTCACCCAGACTCTAAAACTCAGAAACCAGTTGTGTTTTGTATTGTTTACCGTCCTCCTGCTCCATATTCAGAGTTCTTAACTGAATTCTCTGAATTCTTATCTGACTTAGTTCTTAGCACAGATAAAGTCATTGTAGTGGGAGACTTTAACATTCATGTAGATGTTGACAGCAACTGTCTCAGCACTGCTTTTAACTCCTTAATAGACACTATTGGTTTTACACAGCAGGTAAATGAACCCACTCATCGTTTTAACCACACTCTAGATCTTGTCCTGACATATGGAGTTGAAATTGATAATTTAATAGTTCTTCCCCAAAACCCTCTGTTATCTGACCATTTCTTATTAACTTTTGAATTTAGCACAACTGACCCTATAACAGCTGGAAAGAAATGTTACTATAGCAGATGTTTATCTGACAATGCTGTTGCCAGATTCAAGCAGATGATTCCATCATCTTTTGCCTCAATGTCTTGCAGATACACAGAGAACAGTCACCTTAATCCTTATGAACAGGTTGACTGTCTTGTAGATGATGCTGCAGCTTCTCTACGTACAATGTTAGACACAGTGGCTCCTCTGAAGAAGAAGACAGTGAATCAGAGGAGGTTAGCTCCGTGGTATAACTCAGACATCCGCAGTCTAAAGCAAAGGACTAGACAACTAGAAAGACAGTGGCGTTCCAACAAAATAAATGTAAACTGCATTGCATGGAAGGACAGTCTAATGAAATATAAAAAAGCACTTTGTGCTGCTAGAAAAACATATTATTCCTCCCTAATTGAGGAAAACAAAAACAACCCCAGGTTTCTTTTCAGCACTGTAGCCAGGCTGACAAAGAGTCATAGCTGTATTGAGTCTACTATCCCCTTAAATCTCAGCAGCAATGACTTTATGAACTACTTTACTAATAAAATTATTATCATTAGAAAAAACATTCAGCAGCGACTTCTTCCAAATGACAGAAAGCACTGTCTAGATCCATCAACTTTAAATTTATTAAATCCTCTGTCTTACCTAGACAGCTTCTCCCCCATAACTCATATGGAGTTAACCTCAATAATCAACTCTTCCAAGTCGTCCACTTGTCTTTTAGATCCAATCCCAACCAGATTACTCAAAGAAGTTCTACCTTTAATCAGCTCATCCATATTAAATCAAATCAACCAATCTTTACAACTAGGCTATGTACAGGCAGGCTTTTAAGGTGGCTGTGGTCAAACCTCTATTGAAAAAACCAACCCTTGACCCTGGACAACTAGCCAACTATAGACCCATTTCAAATTTACCCTTTATTTCCAAGATTCTGGAAAAAATCGTGGCTAAACAATTATCTGACCACCTTAGTGGGAATAACCTGTATGAAGATTTTCAGTCAGGATTTAGAAAACATCATAGCACAGAAACAGCTCTGGTTAGAGTCACTAATGATCTTCTATTAGCTTCGGACAATGGTCTAGTTTCTGTCCTTGTCCTGTTAGATCTTAGTGCTGCATTTGATACAATTGATCATCACATTCTATTACAGACACTAGAACATAGAATCGGGATTAATGGAACAGCATTGGGATGGTTTAAATCCTATTTGTTGAACAGATTCCAGTTTGTTCATGTTAATGATAAATTCTCCACACGCACAAGGATTAGCTATGGAGTTCCACAGGGTTCTGTGCTGGGTCCAATTCTGTTTAGCTTATACATGTCTCCTCTAGGTGAGATTATTAGAAAGCATTCTATTAATTTTCATTTTTACGCAGATGATACTCAGCTATACATGTCCTTGGAACCAAATGAAACAGATCAACTAGTCAAAATTCAGGGTTGTTTAAAAGACATCAAATCCTGGATGTCCCAAAACTTCCTTCAACTAAACTCAGATAAAACCGAGATTCTTATTGTTGGGCCTAAAAATCTGAGAGAGACACTATTGAGTCAGATAGCCACCCTGGATGGCATAACATTAGCTTCAGATTCTACTGTGAGGAACCTTGGTGTCATGTTTGACCAGGATCTCTCTTTTACATCATACATTAAACAAATCTCCAGAACCGCCTACTTCCACCTTAGAAATATAGTTAAAATCAGAAGCATCCTCTCTCAGAGCGATGCAGAGAAACTGATCCATGCATTTGTTACCTCTAGGCTGGACTACTGTAACTCCTTACTCATAGGATGTCCTAACAGCTCCTTAAAAAACCTACAGCTCATTCAAAATGCTGCAGCCAGAGTTCTGACAGGACTTAGAAAGAGAGATCACATTTCTCCTACATTAGCTTCTCTGCACTGGCTGCCTGTAAAATGTAGGATAGAATTTAAAATTCTCCTACTCACATACAAAGTACTCAATGATAAAGCTCCTTCTTATCTTAAAGACCTTATAGTTCCTTATGCTCCCAGCAGAACACTTCGTTCTCAGAGCGCTGGGCTACTTGCGGTTCCTAGAGTGTTTAAATGTAGAACAGGGGGCAGAGCTTTTAGCTACCAAGCTCCTCTCCTCTGGAACCAGCTCCCTCTTCAGGTTCGAGAAGCTGACACACTCTCCACCTTTAAGATTAGGCTTAAAACCTTCCTTTTTGATAAAGCTTATAGTTAGAGATGGTTCAGGTCACTGGCAATTATTGTTAGTCACAGGAACCATCTCTTAGTTAAGCTGCAATAGACATAGACTGCTGGGGGACTTAATTTATACACTGAGCTCCTCTGTTTCCTTCTACCTCCTCTGTCCCATAACCTCCCATCATTGTCCCATGTTTAACTAACCTTGTCTCTTTCTGTCCAGTAGTTGTGCTTCTCTCCTCTCTCCCCCCCCCACCCCCACTCTTTCTCCCTCTCTGTCCTCACCCACAGGTATCATTGGACTCAAAGTTTGGTGTCTGTGATGGGCAGCTGCGGATCCAACCATCCTGCCTGCATCCAGTCCCTGGTCCTACCATCCTGCCTGTGCTCTGTTGTTGCTTGTTGTTGCTTGTTGCTGTTGCTGTGCTTTTCTATCTCTCTATCCTCTCACCCCAACCGGTCGAGGCAGATGGCCGCCCACATCCAGTCTGGTTCTGCTGGAGGTTTCTTCCTCGTTAGAGAGGGAGTTTTTCCTCTCCACTGTTGCTGTCAAATTAAATGCTTGCTGTATGTGGGATTTGTTGGGTTTAGTTGTGTGAGGTTCTAAACCTTACTTTGTAAAGTGCCTTGAAATAACTTTGTTGTGATTTGGCGCTATATAAATAAAATTGAATTGAATTGAATTGAATAGATGAAGGTTCTGGAGTGGAGTCCGTACTGCCTACAGAACTGTCTGCGGAGCGCAGGAGGAGACCTGGTCGGCAAGACGGAGAGGCAGGTGCACGACCTGGCGTGTCACCGTGGCATTTCTCGGACTCTGGCGTTCATCACGCAACGGCACTGGTGGCCGTCTATGCAGGGGGACGTCGAGAGGTATGTCAAGGCCTGCAGGATTTGTGATTTCCCTACTGCAAAGGAGACGGCCTTGTCATTAGTAGACCATGTATTTAGGCTGCACGGGTTCCCCGAGGACGTTCTCTCTGATAGAGGTCCCCAGTTTGTGTCAGCAGTATGGGCAGAGTTTTGTGCTGCTTTCGGGTGCTCTGTCTCTCTCTCTTCAGGTTTCCACCCACAGACAAATGGTCAAACAGAGCGCATGAATTAGGAGGTCGAATCCATGCTGCTCTATGGGTACCAACCTCCGCTATTCCAGGAGCAACGAGAGAAAGCTTCCATCTCGTCCATACAGGGGTTGGTTGCCAGATGTCAGAGTACTTGGCGATGCGTGCGCACTTCCCTGCGCGCATCCCGGGCTGCCAACCGTGAGAGGTCAGCAGCTCAGAGGTATGAGGTGGGAGATAAGGTTTGGTTGTCTACAGCCAATTTGAAGGAGGTTAACAGGAAGATGTCTCCCCGTTTCATTGGTCCTTTCGAGATCGACCGGATAATTAACACTGTAGCTGTGCGGCTCACCTTACCTGTCTCCATGAAGGTTCACCCTGTGTTCCACGTCTCTCAGCTGAAGCCGGCACAGGGGGCTGACGGAGAGTCATCAGACGGTTCACCTCCTCCCCGCATCATCGATGGCGCCCCGGCCTACACAGTGCGTCGCACAGTGCCTCCGACGTTGGGGCAGGGCTCTATCATACCTGGTGGACTGGGAGGGGTACGGACCGGACGATCGCAGCTGGGTGGCGTCCCGGCTGAATCTGGATAAGGCACTCATCCGGGACTTCCACCGCGCACATCCAGAGGATCCTTCCTAGGTCGCCTGGAGGTCACTTAGAGGGGGGGGGGCTCTGTGACACCTGGTGTTACTACCCATTGGAGGGAGGTACTAATGTGTAGCAGGTGTTGCTTATGCTGGTAATTAGGGGGCTGGCATTTGATCCACGATGGAGGCGCACTCCAGTTGCTGGTGTGTTACACCAAGAGCGGAAGCGAACCACTGTGCTCGTGTCTATGGGAGGCCAAGTGTATTGTCCAAGTCGACCCATGTCTGACGTATGTTTTGTAAGCTGTTTTTTGAATCTGCTGCCATGCTCCATGTGCCTCTTGTTTTTGGTCAGTAGACTACTGGTTTAAGAGGAATTGTTTTACCAGTTGCTTGTTATTTACCGTGCCATTGCACGCTCCTTTTGTTAGTTGCAATTTGTGAAGTACCTTGCCATTGCAAGCCGTTTTGTTAGTTGCAATTTGTTAAGTACCTTGCCATTGCAAGCCGTTTTGTGTTTATACTCGTTTTATTAAATACTGTTGACGTAATCATTGGTGTGCCTGCTTTTCTGCAATTGGGTAACAGTTCTGCACAGCGTTGTAACAAAAACTGCCTTTTCTGTGAAGATTTTTGGTCTGACTGGTTAAATATGACTACTTAATGAGACTTTTTTATAATTTATTATTTACCAACATCCACTTCCTCCAAATCCTTTCAAAATTAAAGCCCAAATCCTAATCTTTAGCTATTTATTAGCTTCTTTTAGTCAATTTTCTGCCTCTGAATAGGTAATGACTGCTAATTAATAAGAATGTTTTACAGTCTAGCAATTGCCCACACCTCCAGATCCTTTCAAAATAAAAGCAGCAACGTAAAACTTGAGATATCTGATTTTGACTGGTAAAAATGAGACTAATTTATACCCCCACACACTTTTAACAAATATTTTCAAAATAAAAACATCAGTCAAAATCTTTAGCCTAAATAGCCCTTTTTCTGGTTTTGATAGATTATTTTTGATTACTTAATGAGCCTACAGTTTAGCAAATCAGGACACACAGCTCCTCAACCTCCTTTCAAAATAAAAGCACCAATCCTGCTGAAGCTTTCAGCTTTAATAGCACTAATTCTACTTATGACTGGTTAATTATGACTAATTAATGATAATCTTTAGCAATTTCCTGCACACATTTCCTCTAAAGCACCAACTTTTCTTAATGTAAAATCCAACTGCTTCTTTAGCGGCTAATTCCAACTATATTGAATATTTCCACAATTGTGAGTAACTGAATAACTGAGTTATTCTTTCATCTGTTGAACTCAAAACTATTTAAATATAATATTGTCTTGATACTGTAAGCTATATTCTATCTAACTAAGCAAACATTTACACACTTTCTTCATTTTCAGCAATTCTTTAATTTCAGCAAATATTTTTCAAGTTTCTACTACTACTACTACTACTTTACAACTACTTTAGCTTCTTCTGCAAATTCCTAATTCTCTTTAGATACATCCATCTATGTTTTACATGGTTCAGCTATTTTCAACTGTTTTAAACGTTTCAGCTACTTTCAGCAATTCTTCAGGAATACATTCAGCATGGAAGCATTCACTGTGCAGCTTCTTATGGAAATGCTTTATCTAGTTTGTTATTCAAATGCTTCACTTAATATTTTAAGTTAAATCAAAACAAAATCTCTAAATTTCAGTTTTACCAATAAATCTGACCACTAAAACCATAAAAAACGAATGGTCTTTTGCTACCATCTGAGAGATACTGCTGAACATGTCGCAGCACAGGTAGGGTCATCCAAAACAACAACATCTTCCCTCATAGTACTGCACAACCCACACATGTCATGAACTGAGCAGGAATGGAGAGACGTACTGTAGGACTCACATGCATAGCAAAAGGCAGGACTTGAAAGCAAAGTTCATTTAATAGCAATGGGACAAATACAGCAGGCAATAGGTTGGTGGAACAGGCAGTGGTCAAAACCGGTTATCCAAAACTCCAGCAAAGGTACAATACAAGCAGGGACAAGACAGAGGCACGGTCAGCAAACTGGCATGAACCAGTTACTTACATGAAATGCTGGAAAGCTGAAAAACAGGGTATGTGAACAAACAATGTAGTGAAAAGTGTGGTGAGTATTTAAAAGCATGACTTGATTACGGATTGGCAACTGCTGGGGAATCACATGACAGGAAAGTAAAACAGGAGAAAATTTATTAATCCCTCTGGGATTAATAAAAGGGCGGCACGGTGGTGCAGTGGATAGCACTGTCGCCTTACAGCGACAAAAAAAAAAAAAAAATCGTGTTAATAACGTTAATGCCGTGTTTTTTATACAGTTTCAGCAGCCAATCACAAGACTTCAAATCCTGTCTCCATGGAGACACAAACATGATCACCACCAAACCTTAAAGTGTTGCCTACTTAATCAGATACAAAGTTCAAGGTCATCAAATATTATTAGTTTATTTCAATCAAAAAGAAAAAAAAATGTCACAGAAACTTTAATTGTTTAAGTTAGTAGAGCTTTCTATTAAAATTAAGTATATATACTTAATCACTTTAATTATTTTGGAAATTCGGGTTTACAGTGCATCTGTCAAAGCTTCAGGTGTTAAAAATACAATAAATACAGTAGTTGGAACAGTGTAGAAGTCGCATGTAAGCTGTGGCACAACCAAACTGGATGCAGAATTTGGGGAATAATCGGACTGCTAATGTGACTAGACAGGTGTAAGTGTGTTCTGCTTTATGCAGCTGTCAGCCTTCTCATTGCATCACCCTGGTGATTTTTCACAGCAAAGAGGGAAGCGAGGCTGTGACACTGCAGTGACTCACCCTGCTAATGGACCTTTTTTGTAAAATCAGTCCTAATAGCAATCCAGCTGCAGCATTTTGATTAAATCTTGTGACATCAGTGTTTTCCCCGATGCTTCTACTAATTGGATGCTATTATTGGCCAAGCCGCTGCAGAGGAACTTGTTTTATTTATCACTTTTTTGAGTTTTAAGAACATAAACTCAATACTACAGTAGCATCAAACATTATGTGGTCCAACTGCTGTCACCTCAAAACTCATTAACATTAACAAGTCATCAGAGCTATAAAAATGATGAGGATGTGATGTGCTTGCAGGCTAAAATAAACATAAATGACCTCTCAAATCAACTGACAACCTGCTTCTATTTTTCTGCTGCTGTAATTTTCACCATTTCCTAGAAGAAGCAGGAATGATTCCATGCATTCAGCCACATGTTGTTCGTAGGTGGAGAGAGAGATTTCTGTTAATTGTGAACTGTGTGGAAGGTATTTTCTGTGGTGGACCAATGAAGATTGCCCTTTTTCAGAACAGATTTGAGCTTATTCTGGTCAGCGGGGAAACTGAAGTCTCTACTTGTTCTGTGATGTGATTTTTCCTGTGTGACTATTTAAGGTTCCCATGATCCATTCATCATCTGAATGGCTTATCCTCACGCTGGAAGCCATCAGGAGGTGGGGTGGGCTACAACCTGGACAGGTCACCAATCCATCACGGGGTCACACATACAGTATAGACACACATTTATCCACATTCATACCACCAACCACCAGGCTCAGGAATGACATGTAAACGCAGAAAGACTGGTCCTTAAACAATTAAAAACAATAAACAGCAATAAAAGTGATCAATGTATCAAAATACCACTTACCTATACTGTACCAACATTCCCCTTGCTGTTCTTCAGCATTCTCCTTTGGAGCCCAACCACTACGGGTGATTCAACCTTTGTCTTTAACCTGATTTTTGTGACTAGAGACATGTTTCACATGTTTTCATTGGATTTTGTTGGCATCTGATTGAGTTGGATTAGAATTACCTGCACATATCAGTGTGTCTGTCTCTAGTGTAGTGTGTGTCTTCACTGTCATGTGACGTGTTTGACTCATTTTTGTCTACATTTAATCTGAAAAAACAATGTTTCTATATTTCCATCTCTTTCAGTATTCCATGTTTAGGTACTTTCTTATTTTTTGTCTTTCCAATAGTGGGACATTCTTCATACTACCTGCAAGCTAAAAAAGCTCTTATTTTTTAGCTTAACTGTGATGAACGAAAAAGGCCGACGTATGAGTCATGTGGTAAATAATAATAGTAATGTAAATTGTTGATCTAAGGAAGGCAAACAGATGTAACTACTGAAATCATTAATAGAGTTGTTGGAGCAGAGACACTGTTAATGGGACCGCCTCTGTCCATGTTGAAAAAAAAAGTTTGCTGTTAAACATACATTTAGCAGTTGCAGGGAAATACAAGCCCAGTAAAACAAAAGCATGTCAATAAAACTGTTTCATCAATTCTGAGGAAACCTTTTGGACGGGAGGTGGAGGTGCAACATTGGAAATGAGCTGGATGACTGAGAACAATAAGTCATGGTCACATCCTGTAATGATTTAAACATTTAAATACTTGGACCTAGTGGTTATGATCTAGGCACATGGGAATCAGTTTCTCTCTTTCTTGAAGTTTTTCCTCTATTTTCACTTCCTCCCTCGCTGCACTGTTGGATGTCTCCTTCTCTCCCACCAGCCGTTTTCTGCCTCCCTCAGCCTCCATCTTTGCCTTAATGTGCAGATGAAGTGAACGGGGCAGTGAGAATCTCCTTTCTGCATATATTTAAATTAATTGAGGACGTGCAAAGCAAACTCAAGTTTTCATCTTCACAATCCAATCAGGTGAATTTAACACACCGCCAGATTAAAATACAGACACTTACACACATGCATGTAAGTTGAGAGTGTTAGTTTGCTGAGCAACTATGCACACTATTATTCCGTCTACATAGGTAGAAAGTTGCAAGTAAAAGCAACATCACTGTATGCAGTTGTTTTGTTTTTCTATATTCTGTGTATTGACAATAAAAAGTGGTCTGAACTTCACGAAAGACAAATATGAACAAACTCAATATTTTTCTTAAAACAGTCATGTCAGTCAGTGTCTTTATTGAACATATCCACCAAAACTTATGAGTGGAGCTGAGTTAGGAATGGCAACTGTTTTTTAGATGGTGCAGTTCAGTTGTTGTTTCCAGTCGACTTACAGGTGCTTACCAGTGGCTGACAACACACTTCCCAACCGGTTACCAGTGCCCCCTCCTTCTGTTGCCTGAAGGAGGTGTGAATATGCCACTCTAGCCACACCAATTTTTAAGCACCACTGATGTAATTCCAGGGTAGAACCAGAAGGTAGATCACACAAACTTAGTATCTGACATGTAAAGTCAGGGTCAGACACTAAGTAGACAAATAATTCTGTGAAAATCATTTCTGCACAGTCTTCATTACCACACCTCTACAAAAAAGATAATCAGTAAAACAGACAGAGTTTCAGAGAAAAAGAGTTTCAGTGTCTGAAGTTTAAAGTAGCAAGTTTCTAGAGTTTCAATTAAAGTTGGTCGTATTTAAACAAACCTTGTGTTTCATCAGACATCACTGCTCTACCTGGTGGACCAATGCACCATTGTAATACGCTTTTCAGGAGAAGCGTAGGGGTCGTTAACAATGCAGCGTCACATTAACTTCATAACAGGCCTGATGCAGAGGGCTTAGGGAGATGTTGATGGAACCATACTGAAATTAGTCGTGCAAAAAAACTGCCTCCATCATAGTACTTTCACCAATACTGTGGAAAACTTTCATGTTTTGTTCCATCATCCCACAACATGATTTTCCCAGTAGCACTGTGTAGAGTCAAGGTGGTCATTGCTAATGTTAATGGAACTTATAACTTAATGTAACGTAATGTTACAAGTTATTCATGAGTTTATGAACAATTAACTTTTCATTTTGTGTGGCTCATATCTTATACGCAAATGCACCCACTTCCCTTATAGTTTTTGAGTAATCTCGTGAGTGGATGAAGAGCAGCAGTTGTCTTTAAGATTTAAGCTGAAGGCATTCATTCCTTGTCATTACAGTACACAAATGTTCTACCTATAAGTGCAGTTATTATATTTTGCCTAAATTAACCTTACTGTTGAACTTCTGATTATTTTAGGTGGAGGAGTTGCATGAGCCAAAAATCGCTGTTACTCCAGAGCCACAGAGAACATAACAGGCCCAGTCAACTTCAACCCCGCAAGCATTGCTGTTGTGTTGGGGGGCGCTCTTGTGATGAGCAGTATCCCCAGGTCAGACAGTAGGCCGGAATATTTATGGCTGTGTTTCTGTTTATTTACACTGCTTTACATACTTTCTGTTGAAAGAAATCAGGCTATTTTTGTTTTAATATTGTCTATTTGTGTCATGTTCCAGTTCTAGTTCCTGTTTTATTTTTATGGACTTCCTGTTTCTCCCCGATCACACATGTTTCCTGTTATCTCCGGTTCACCAAACACACCTGTCAACAGTTAGTAATCACACCCAGTATTTAAGCACCACCTCAGCCAGCAGTCAGACGCCAGATTGTCGAGTTTCCATACCACTTTCCAGCGTACCAGTATAGCTTACCTTGTTCATCGATCCCGTTTGTTTCTGACTGCCGATTCCTGCCTGTTCCTTGTACCTACGCCTGGATCTCTTGGTAACGTTCTGATTGTCTGACCACGATATAGCCTACTCCCTGTCTGTACCTCTGCTGAGCTCACTAGTTGCTGAAACCTTGCCTGCCCTCGGAACCGAATCTTGCCTGCTCCTTTTGTGCCTTAAGCCTTAGAGAGAGACTTAACGTGTATGACCTGGACTGCCATGACTACGCTTGTACAATAAAATCTGTTTGTCAACTGAACACCTCGTCTGCACTGTGCATGTGGGTCCGACATCTGCCGAAGCCTGACAATTTGCACATATACATACATGACAACTGTAAAGTTTCTTATTTGAATAGTAAATGAAAAAGTGAATTCAATTAATGGAATTTTTTAGTTTTTTTTAAGTATTCGAAATTTAATATAATTGAGATTTTTTAAATTTGAATCAAGAAATATTAAATATTATTTTAAGCCAGTACAATTGCAATTCAAAAACACATACATGTAAACTTTTAGGTTTGAGTAAATTAATTGTTTTAAGTTATTGCTTTAAGTTATTGCTATTTTGAGGTAATAAATAGAAAATAAATAAATTTCCACATAGTGTAGTGTACTGTTGTTTTTTTATGTATTTTTAGGAGACAATATAGGAGAGATAGGAGACATATAATAGGAGAGATAATAATACGGTGTTCTGGGTCATCAGAAACCAAAATGGAAGCATCCAACTAATACAGGGCGTGAGATCTGCTCAGCTTGCTATCCCGTCTCAAGCTCAGTGCCATTCCCTTATCTCACAGCTTCAGATAGTTGAAAGTCAAGACTATTTACATATTGTGCTTTTTCCATCTTCACATATTGTAGGCTGTATGAAAAATTATGAAGACATAATGTTTTCTCCAGCTCTGTGTGCTCATACTGCACATAGAACTGGTAACTTTATGTACAGTAGCTCAACGTCATTGTAGTAACACTCACATCCAGCATTCAATTTGCAATGGTTTTTGTATTTTGGATAACATATAAAAAACAAACCACATGAAATACATAAGTACAAAAAACCTAGCCAGGAATCAATGTTGAGTGTTCCAGTGTTATTACAGTAGAAAATTGGCCTTTTCCTCTTGTGGGGAGATCAACCATCGATCTCCAGAGTCAACACCAAACCTCACACCTCTGATATTTGCACACAAGTGCAGACAAACATTAAGCCACACACACACACAGGAGGAAAAAGGAGGACGCCCTGCCACAACCCTTTAACATGCACACATCATAGTGACACGTTGGCATGTGGAGATTTTTATTGAGATAAACAGAGATGCTACACTTGTGTCTCTCCTACCACGTTTGAATTGCAGACATCACCTGCTGACTGGGGAGCAGATTTCCTGTAATTTGCGAAAATGAGCATCCACTACTTAGCGTTGGGCACGATGACACGTTTTCTTCAGGGTAGTGCTGCTTACCAAATGTTCTCCAACATATCTGGCTTCCTCTGGTGATCACAACAGTGTTTTCACTGCCTGCCCACTTTACACCTCCCATTCAGATCTATTTAAATCGTTCTTCTCGGCAGCTTATAGAGAATGAGTCTGTCTATTTTGGTTCCAGCCATTTTCCCTGCGGTTGCCCACTTCACATGTCTTTCAGGGTAGTTGATGTTCAAGGCTCGTCAGAAAGGTTGAGTGATCAGCAAAGTTTTAAGATGGAATGTGTAGCTTTTCTTACTCCAGTCACATGGCTGTTAACTGGATAGTCCATCAATCAGTAAGTCAAAAACATTTATGTTGACCTTATTGTAATATTTCATGTGCTGCCTCATTGTCTGTACAGACCCAGGTTGCTTTCTCACATTTGGAATCAGAAAACAATACTTCATCTTTAATCACTCTTCATGAAAACTGCACCTGCCTCTGCTATATATACATCTGGTGTTTCTCACCTCCCCCACGTCTTCTCTTTCAGTTTACTGCTTTGGCTTCCACTCTCACATTCATCTTACATGGCCCAGACCTTTCTTCTTCTCGCCAGCTGTCATGCAAACACAACAAAGAGTTGAAGTTAAATGTACTCTATCCTTCTCACCTGCAGTCATTATCTTAAATCATCTACTGATGATTGTTAATGTGGTGCGTGTGTATTTGTCTTGTCTTTTTAATAAAATATTAACTACAATAGGTAATAGCTTTGTATTGACATTGTTTTGGTTATGTCTCTAGCTTTTTGTTTGTTTTATTTCTATGTTTTGAATGATTTATTCATTGTTTACTTGCCTAATTTTGTAACTTTCTGGTGTTAATTATTTGACCTGTGTTGCTTTCTCTTTCTTAGCATTTCTACTGCAGACTAACTGTCACGGCTCCACATCCATGAACTGTTTTATTTTGCTTCTGGTTTGCCCATGTTTAATTTCCACGCGTCACCCAGTCATGTGACTTCATCAGATGCAGCCTATTTGTCATTAGTCTCTCTATTTAGCCTCCACTACTCACCTGCCTCATTTGACAGATTGTTGCATGTACTCACCACTTTCTAGCATGCTTGCTTCTTGATCCTGCCTTGAGTTTGACCTCGTGCCTGTTCCTGTTTTTGACCGCCTGCGTTGTTCTTGTTGTGCCTTTGCTGAGCTAACCTTGCTACAGACCGTTGCCTGCCACATACCTGCCTCTGGACCGTGCCTCGTATCAAATGAACTTTTACTTACCTTCTTGTCTCAGAGCTGTTCATGTCGGTCCGATACGTAAAGGGCCCTGACACTAACCACCTCACGTGAGTTTTATTCCATGGTTTCTGATTACAGTTTATTTTGCTCTTAATGATTTTCTTCCCTCGGCAGCTCCTTTCTGATTCATTCCTGTCTGGATTCAATGACTGGCCTTTTAATCTTAGCGGTTTATGTTCTTTGATTGTTGCATTGTGTACTCAAAGCGAGCTCCGAAGCTAACTCTGAAATTGTGGTGTTTATAGAAAAACGTTTATTCCCATAATCCTTTTCAAACAATGGCCATTTTGGATGACTCTTTATGGCCTCCAGGACTTTAGTTAATTTTTGTTAGGAAGTCTTTTTGTCGTTGCCTTGTTTTTACAGATCCCATCATATCTCCCAGTTTAGGACCATGTCATCGAGTCAACAAGCCAGTCCAGTTTGTCATCGGCTCCTGCCTCTTGGGCAGTTACCCACTCGTGGCAGGGGCTTCACACATCTCATCAGTTTGCCCCTAGTTTGCACACGCCTCTCTATATCCTCTCCTACACTCTCCTCCATAAGCCATCAATTTCGTTCCTGACAGGGCTCAGTCGTCCTTTTCACTATATTCACTAATTAAGTTTTAATTAGGAGAATTAAGACTAGATTTAGTATTAATGTCCCTGAACTGACCTGCTTCTCTCCAACAAAGCTTAATTTGCCTGGCTGCCGCCAGAGCTTTTATTTTTATTATCTGTATAAATAGTGGTCAATGAGACTTTTAAAAGCAGAGATTGGTTCTACTTTTATTGCATAATAATCGTGCCCTACAATTTATGACAAGCACATATGGTAGTATCTGTGCCCTGTAATGATTCTGAAAAAAATCTGCTCTAGTAAATACTTGGTAATACTTCCTAAAGGTGGCTGTGCTGCTGTGCAAACCTAAATGAATGAAATGCTCAGACCAAAAGGGTAAAAATAACCAATAATTACATACCCCATAGGTTTGATTTTGTATGCAGTTCCTAGTTCTATCTACTTAAATTGTGTGTTATTAACAATCATTATTTCAGATTCATAACTTTACTTTAAGGAATCTTTAATGTCGTCCATACTACCTATTATTACTACTGTTGATAAAGCTTGTAGTTAGAGATGGTTCAGGTCACTGGCAATGATTGTTAGTCACAGGAACCATCTCTTAGCAACAGACCTAGACTGCTGGGAGACTTTCTTCAAAAATTGAACTCCCTTATTTCAATAACCTCCCATCATTGCTCCATGTTTAACTAACCTTGTCTATATCTCTCTAGTAGTTGTGCTTCTCCCCAGCTCTTTCTCTCTCCTCCACTCTGTCTTCACCTAAAGGTATCATCGGACTCAGAGCTATGTGTCTGCGAAGAGCCGCAGTGGATCCAAACATCCTACCTGTGTCCAGTTCCTGGTCCAATCATCCTGCCTGTACAATTATATTTAAATTTGAACTCACCTGTTTGTGCCTATAATTAAAGGTTTGCTTTATGTGGAATTTGTTGGCTATAAGGTCTTAAAGCTTACCTTGTAAAGTGCCTTATGAATTGACACATATAAATGAAAATTAATTGAAAATTGAACTACACAGTCAAATTAAAATAAAGAAAAGATTGGTAGTGTAGTAACATAGTGAGGATACCATTCAATAAAAAATAAGGTGTTTGAAGAAATGTACATGTTTATGATAAAAGTCACCTGCATTTGATCAGGTAACTAAAATGTAGGCGTGCTTCCTGCTTCTATAGAATCACTGAGCATCAATCAACAAAGAAACAATGCAGCATGAAAACAAGCTAGAAAAGTTATCCTACAGTATGAGCCAGTAGAGAGAGCTACATGTACATAGGGGGGAAGGGGTGGGGGTGAGATAGCCATGAAGAAGATGAGAAAGAGAGAGAGAAGTGATGACAGGTTATTTTTCACCTTTCCTCTCCTGACGGCTGATGTTATTTCCCATTCTCCTCGGACACACAGCAGATCCAATCTGCAGCTTCTCTGGATAGCCCTTCTGAAGCCCCATAACCAAATGAAAACCTTTATTACATACACCTTACACAGATCGAACACACACACACACACACACACACACACACACACACACACACACACACACACACACACACACACACACACACACACATCTTGTACTTCCATAGAAATGAGGACCTCCATTGACATAATGCCGTCCCTAGCCCCTCACAACCAAAGGCAGACGTCTTACCCTTGTTCTAATTCTATCCTCAGCCCTAAAATCACATCTTAACCCTCAAACAGGCCTTCAAAGAAGTGAGGACTGGCCAAAATGTCCTCACTTTATCCAAATGCCCTCACTTTGATAGGATAATATGTCTCTTTCATCCTCACTTTGATGCAAGTACAAGTACACGCTCAAGCACAAAGTGTGTGTACATTATCGTTTTGAAAGAAAAAAAACATCCACCTCAGGCCATCACATGTACTAAGACATGTTCTCTACACACCCAGCGCTTTAGGAGTCTTTGCAGGTGTTAATTATGGAGGGAGTGGAGGCAGGTCACATCAGGTGAAGGTTTAATTATTTAGCTGTAAGTTAACACAGGTTTATTACACTTTACAAGGTTGAGTGTGTACTCTGGAGACATATACAGTCAGAAACACACACATACTGAAGCACTAGGGCATGTCAGGCCATAAAACTAAAAGCCCCGCAGAAGTCCTCTAGTGTGAGCGCTCTAAATTATTCTTCTACCTGTCCAACCTGCTCTTTATTCATTTTCATCCTTTGTTTTCTCTCTATAATTTCTTAAAGGCCGGCAGCATTGTATTTATTGTAGTCGATCATGACATTTGGACATTTGAAGGAAGATTTACACACAGTAGGAGGCCTACAAAAGAAACTGTGACAAAGACACAAAATGTAAAAGATTGACTGAGCAAGATTTAAAGTGTGCAGGAGAGATAAATAAAGAGCTCCTGTCGTTTTTGCTTTCATTGAGAATAATGACAGAAACTGAGCAGCCCAAAGTGAAAGACACTGAGACATGAAGAAGTGATGACAGCTAATCAGATAGGTGTGACAAAGAGGAGTCAAGGTGGAAGTCTTCCTTAATGCACCTCTATCTGCTACAGGGTGACTTTAGTTTATTAATGTGACACAGAGAGTAGCTGTGCAATGGGAAGTGTGGGAAATTGAGTTTTTGTATGCACTGGGGAGGTGAGTGTGAATGAGACAAAAGGAAAGGGTCAAAAACCATCTAATATTCCTAACACAGCAATTCAAATTCAGTGATCTTATTGCTACCTCTGGTTTCACCTAACCCTATACATCATCACATTCACATATTGTATTTTCTAAGTTTATGTTTCATTACATCAGAACATGTGACTGGTTTGCCACTCTGACTCCAAGAAGGTAATGTTATGCCAAGAAGAGGGATTCCAAAATACTTACTCCTGTAGCCTTTCAGTTCACACTGCCAAGAGTTCATCAGGAGACCACTTTAGCATTTATGGAATTATTTATGGAAAATAAAAGAAGTAGCAAAACAATCTGCTTGATGATAAATCCTGGCAAGTGCTTCACTACGTCTCCTACTCCAGCTGGCTCTGAGAGGGACAGACTAAATATGAATTATGAGATAAATGACAAACTTTTAAGATGCCAGAAAGATGGTTTCTGGGCCCTAATACAAGACAAACCGTTTCAATAAAGTGGTGCAGCTGAGAAACTTTGAATTCACTGCAGCTGATAATTACACCTCCAGAGACTAATAAAATGTGAAACTATACATGAGGGCAGACAACAATCAGATAATTGAAATACATTTAAGTGAGACTAAAATATTCCCATAATGTTTTGTAGGGGAAACAAATAAAACAATTAAACCATACCAAACAAACCAGACCAAACCAAACAGGAACTAAACGAAACAAAATGAGCAATCAAGCCAAATCAAAACAAACCAAACAAAATGAACGAATCAAATCAAACAAAACTAAACCAAACAAAATGAACAAACCGAACGAAACAAAATCAAACCAACCAAAATGAAATGAATGAACGAACCAAACTAACCAAACCAAAACAAAACAAAACAAAACAAAACAAAACAAGACAAGACAAGACAAGACAAGACAAGACAAGACAAGACAAGACAAGACAAGACAAAACAAAACAAAACAAAACAAAACAAAACAAAACAAAACAAATGAAACCATCCTATGAGATCAAACCAAAACAAACCACAACGAACCACACCAAACTAGCTGAACCATACAGAACCTAAAGCCAAAATAACTGACCAGACAAACCAAACCTAAAGAGCCAAAGCAAATCTAATCAAACAAACCAAAACAAAGCCATGTTCAGGGCCTGCCATTAGATCTGAACAGTTTGATGGCTGGATGATAATTTAGCAACCAAGCTAATGCTGTAGAAATGCTGAAGTAGGAGCAGATACTATAGTTCATGCAATAAATACAAATATTGTTGAGGTGAAGCTTCTGTTGGGAGTAGTAATATAAAATCCTTCCATGTAGGGCTGGTCACAGGTACTGTACCACAATCCTTTAGCTGACGTTATGGCTGCAGGTGTGGAATAAATCTCATAATGTTTGTATAACAAGGCAGTTTTGTTTGAGAAAAACCTGGTAGCAGCAACCTTTAGGTTCTCATTGAGTCCAGGTTGAGTTACTCCCACTCTGCGCACTGACACGATTTCTGACTTATTATTTTCATCAGTAGTTTTGTCTGTAGGCACAGTGTGTATGAATTATATTTATGTTGTTCTAAAGAAAATAAAAACAGACAAGAGTTGTTTTTTTTTGATTTAGTAAAAATGAAGAACCCATTCACAATGAAATAATTATTTAAAACAACCTACTGCAACTGTAAAAGGGCTAGAGGTAGCCAATCCCCTGTAGACATTGCTGACTCATGTAGAGCACCTCCACATAAGTCACAACATGTGCTGAAACAAGTTCCTAAATCCTCTGAATCCTCTGATCTTATAGTTGCTAACAAGTGAATTAATCTGAGCTGCAAACTCAGATTTTGATGTGGGCAGATATCATCTGATGTCCCACATCCAAAATCTGAGTTTGCAGCTCATGCCAGACTTTCTATTTATATCTAAACATAAGAGGAAACATATGCACTCAAGGTGCCGTTTCTGATATTAAGTACTCCTTCTCTGAGTGGCTTTACTCTGTCGCTGATAGTAGATGTATATCATGTAATATTGATGGGGGCGTTCCCAGAGAGTCTACTGCTTGTGACTGTTGAGTGCTTACTTAATGGTTAAAAAAAGGAAGACAACATTTTTCGACTTTACCTTGTCTGAACAAAACGGACCCACTATTTGATGTGGCAAGCTGTTAGTTGTAACAATATTCAAATACTGGTTACCAATGGCAGACATCGGCCCCTTTAATTGCCTTTGGGCTAAAGGCATATTTATATGTTTGCCTTTGTTATTTAGGTATTGTCTTATGTTACTCTGTTGCAGCTCTGCTCATGGAGATTACTCAGAACACAGAATGGGACAACTTTGCTGTGCACTGCATGCTGGTCATGGCCAACAACCAGCAGACGTGCCAGTGCCCTGTCAACAAAATGTAATCAGGTTTAGGAAATCAGATTATATTCGGCACTTACAAAGTTGATTCGATTATTTCAAGAGAAATGTGACACGTGGTGACAGACAATAATTCTATTATTGGGAGCCCACTTCGAACATTTGCCTTTAAATAGCCATAGCATATGTTAATTTAACCTATACAGAGACGGCTGTATATTCAATAAACTATCTGTGTGATTTGCTGACTCACAGAATTATGCTGCTGATATAAAAAGAGAAAGACCCAGGGTCAGCAACAGTGATTTGGCCACAGCAGAACATCTACGTACAGAATTTATATCATCTTTACTTTAAATGCTCCAACTCAAATATTCATCGAACTAATATGCACTGTACAGGCGTCAGTTCACAACATGAAAAAGTAGCAAAAGTGATATTTTTTTATAATGTTTGGCAATTTGAAATAAATGCTTCACCTAGGAAGAATGAAGGCCTCCCTTTAGCTTTGACAGCCTTAGCAGCACTCACATGTCACCATGTCACTAAGTCCCAGTGCTGTTGCTGCTATCAAAATGTAAATGTCAGCTGTTTACAGCAAAATGCCTCTAAAACTCAATAAACACGACCTGCTTATTCCTAAACAGACATTCCTTAACTAAGCATTTAGCAGCTATAGCCTCATATTACCCTCAGGAGCCTGTACACACCAGGACTAGGGCTTAAAGAGAGTCAATACTGGATATTGATTTGGTGCACATGAACATAAGTCAAAATATATGCAGACTTACAGTACACCTATATTTGCTAACAATGCATCACTGGTACAGGTAATGATGTGTCAATGTTGAGTTAACTTGAGTTAACAGCTTACATTCAAACAGTTAACAGTTTACATTCACACACAATATGCTCATGATACAGCTAAAGTATCTCATGCATCCCCACCTTTAACCTGCAAACAATCACTGCACAATAATTAAGTCTTAACAAATCTGCCATTATTCTGAATTCTCCAACAACAGTGTTGTAATGTCAAACCCTTAGCTTAGGGTTAGGGTTAGTTCCCTTGTCAGGCACTGTTGTCTGGACCATGCCCACTTCCCTCTCTTCCCCTCTGAAGAAGTGAACTAAACTGTTTGATAATTGAAGACTATTATCAAATTACTATTTGACCATTTTTAACTATTTGGGTCCCCAAAGTAGAATGTGTGTCTGCAAACTCAAGCAGCTACCAACGTTGTGGATGATCCATCCATCCATCCATCCATCCATCCATCCATCCATCCATCCATCCATCCATCCATCCATCCATCCATCCATCCATCCATCCATCCATCCATCCATCCATCCATCCATCCTCAACCACTTATCTGGGGCCGGGTCACGGGGGAAGCAGTCTGATTAAAACTCCTCCCATGTCCCCAAACTCCTCCCACGTCCAAGTTTTTGCCTCTGCAACAGCACGAGCTGCAGCAAACTTGGCCTGTCGGTACCCATCAGCTGCCACAGGACTGAGGACCCTCTGTGTGTTCTTCTTAATCTTGATGGCATCCCGTACCTCCAGCGTCCACCACCGGTGATTACCACCACGACAGGCACCGGAGACAGTCCACATCTCCGAACAGCGACAACGTTGAAAATAGAGATGGAGAACATGGTGCACTCAAACTCAATGTCTCCAGCCTCCCTCGAAATCTGGTCAAATCTCCCGGAGGTGTCAGATAAAGATCCCTCTGACAGAGGGTTTGCTAGACGCTCCCAACAGACCCTCACAAAACGTTTGGGTCTGCCGAATCATTCCAGCCTCCTTTTTTGCCAGCAGACCCTACTCACCACCAGGTGGTGATCAACACTCCCTCCAGAGACCCCAAGAAGGCCAGGGGGAAGCCACACTGCCATTTGACCCATAGGCACAAACAACAGTGACCTACCCCTGACCCGAAGGTGCAAGGAAGCGACCCTCTCGTCTACTGAGGAAAACTCAGCACATGGTGGCTGAGCTAGGGAGCTAGGAGCAAGCCCACACCAACCCGCCGCCTCTCACCACGGGCAACTCCAGAGTAGAAGAGTGTCCAGTCCCTCTCAAGGAGTTGGGTTCCAGAGTCCAGGCTATGTGTGGAGGTGAGCCCGACTATTTCTAGCCAGTACCTCTCAACCTTCTGCACAAGCTCAGCCCCCCAGTTACGTAACATTCAATTTCTCCATAGCCAGATTAGTGAGCCATGAGTTTGATTGATGGGTGTACAGGGCATGAAGCCTTCATCATTCATAATATTTTTTATGACATACAAAATATTTGTTCTGTCTTTGCATCACCTTTTGTCTGTTCACTATGCAGGCCCACATGTCTAACATAGGACTGACACTTCAGATCTTTGGTTTTGTTGTTGACCTGTTTGCACTATAATGGAAGATGAACATGTGTTACAAAAGACACAGAGCCGTGTTTCATAGTTCAGCAGGTTTGTTATAATACTCAGCCTAAGCATGATGTATGGAGTCAAATTAGGGTCAGATTAGATGTGTGCATGCGTAACCGATCTCAGCGTGTGGAACCAGATGCGTACGTGTGTAACCACACGTGTGTGTGCGTAACCAAATCTGTGCGTGGGTAACCAGATGCGTGCGTGCGTAATCAAATTTGTGTGTGCATAAACCAATCTGTGTAAACCGATCTGTGCGTGATTTGTACCTGTAGACTTAATGGGGCTATACCATACTTACACATACACTCATAATTTGGGCCGTTAAAATTACGCACAAATTGTGACTAAATTTACAAGTAAAATAACATGACCTTAATTTGCCTCCACACTTTGATTGGCTCATAAACAGGGAAGTTGTCACAGTCCACAGCAGATCCTGAGAGCTCCACAAGCAGCGACAAGCTAGTCCACTGACTTATGACTTTAATTGTATTTAATGGTCAGACAGACATGACGGCTCATATTCATGTGTATGAAGTGTGACGTTACTCTTGTGAGGTGATGCAGTTGTGCGAACTTTCAAAGACCTTCTATCCCAGATATTTTCCAGATGTACTCAGCTGTTCAAAGTGTGTTGCCTGTCTGACTAAACCCAGACTGTGTCACCAATCCAGACTCTTAAGTTGTTATTGCAGCCATTTTGTTGCAGGGCGGTGTGAGCGAAGATGGCGGACCCACATGCACAGCTTCAGGAGACCCTCAGGTTCAAACAAAAGGAGTTTAATGTTCTCAGTGGTCAGGCACAAGCAGAGGTCAGAACCGCGTAAGCAGAGTAGCAATAGCACAAAAGACGGCAGGCAGGTGGATAGTCAAACAGGCAGTGGGTCAAAAGACGATTAGGGATGATCCAGAAGGTAACAACGTAAGACAGGTAAAACCGATGACAGGCAGACAGGTAATCAAAATGCAGGAATGAAACGAAACAAACTCTTACGAAAAAACTTAATGAACTCTTTGAACGCTAATGATCTGGCAAGGAACAAAGGTAAGTGCTGGTGGTTATATACTGAAATAAAAGACCGGATTGAAAGCAGCTGTGTGTTCACGTGACTAGGACGTAAAGCAGGAAAAGGGCATAACAGAACGGAAACTGGAAGTTCCTACAAAATAAAACAGGAAATGTGTAACAAAAACCCCAGACTGTGACACATTTCCTGTTTTGTTCTTTCTCAATTTCCAGTTTTGCTCTGTCCAGTTTACGTCCTGCTTGATGTTCTAGTGAATGTAAAATCACATGATTTTGCAATTACTGTACTAATTTACGTTAATACTTATACTCCAGAACTCACCTCTAAGCTTTGCCAGATTATTGGGTGTACTCACCACTTTCCGGTGTTGTATACTTGCGCCTTTCTTGTGATCAACCTACAGTACTTCTGTACCTGTTTTAACTGCTAGCCTTGCCCTTGTTGTATTGTAGCCTTGCTGGTTGTTTTTTAACCAGAGCTTGTTTTTAGACTGCCGCCTGCTTGCTCTCTGTACCTCAGCCTGTGTTTATCTGTGCCTTGACCCTCGCCTGTACCACTTAGATTCTGCCCTGCCATCAAATAAACTTTTACTTACCTCTTTCTCTTGGGGCTGTGCATGTGGGTCTGCTATGTTAAGTCACCTGACAGACTGTAACCAAGAGGAGAAATCTTGAAGAGTTCAACACTTTAAAAGTCCAGCTCCTCTGAGCTCCCTTAATAATTTAAAGATGGCTTGCACCATTTGTGATTATACCTTTACTGCCTTACACAAGTATCTGAGCCTCTTCGTTGGTCAGTCAGATGCTGATATTGATCAAAACAGAAAAGTGGCCATTGTCTTCTTCCAACTGCCGCCATTGCTGCTCTGTCAATGCTCACTATGCAGTTCCTCTGGCATCAACTAAATCCTCTGACTCTGCTGAGAAATGTCTGAGAAGCAAACCTAAAACGGCTCCCCAGTGAAAGAGAATAAGGGCAGACAGCAAACACAGGGCATTCGTTTGAATGCTCCACTGTACCTCAGACAACGAGAAGGGATGCACTCAACACGCACACAGCTTCTAAGGAAGAAGGCCACCGACTGCCAGACAATGCATGTTACTGATGTCTGTGTGCCTACCTGGCTTTATGTACACAGTGTATCTTGTGTGCATGTTTTGGACTGGAAAAAAAGCCTTTGTGTGTGAATGTGTGGGTGTGTAGTTTTGCAGAAACCTAAGATTTCTCTTGTGACATGCTCTTTTTAGCTGATGAAAAATTACTGCAAGTTGTACATGTGTGCAAATGTGTTAACATGTAGTTTGTGTATGTACTGTATGTTACATAAATGTTTTATTCACACATTCTTCTCATACTTATGTAATTTAAAATGACTAATATAAATTCCAAATTTTGTCAAGTCTAATATTTTGAGTTTAAACTTACAGTTTCGATTTTACACCCTAAAATATATATCAGTGAAATAAAACTTTTATGATGCAGTAAGAAAAGAACTTCAGTATAATGATAATGGATATCAATATACACTAGATTCTTGTTGGAGAGACCATTTGCAGGTTTGCTACTGTGCCCAGGGAGCACTAACCTTTATGGGAAGCAGTGTACGTTATATTATTAGCTCTGTTGTGTCATCCAGTCTTCTGTGACTCTGCTGTGTTACCAAAGTGTCATCAAGTGTTTTCTCCAAAAAGATGTGGTTTGACTTGTTTGCGTGCTGATATAAGATTAAATGGTAATTTAATCTCATATTTAACTGATCTTGTTGTGGTGCAGAGAATTGGGTGCCCCACAATATTGTTGGGTCACCCAAAGCTAACAGGACCCGCTATAGAGAGTTTCCATGCCTGGCTCACCACTCACACCCTGGGCTCCAGAACCAGTCTTGACAGACTGGACTCTCCTCTATTCTGGAGCTGTCTGTTGTGGTGGGTGAGGGAATGATGTAGGCTTACTCATAGCGTCTCAGCACAGTTATCATGTTAAATCAGCTCTGAATTCTGAACTGAATGTTCTCCATCATCATTGGCCATTCATATTCGGGGCCACATTTTGCAGCAACAAACCAATCAAGCCTGGTGGTGGGCACTCGAAGTAACATAAGCAACAATGCAAATGAAATTATTTTATACCAGTCAAGACATTGACACACTGCCTTTATGAAAGATTTTCATATTTCCCTTTAATTATTATGTTTATGCATAGCATTAAGATTTATAATGAATTGCACATGCAAGCACACACACTCAGGGCTCATGCTGGAGCGGCTGCACACACCGAGGAAGCATAAACTACAAATTCACTAGACCTGCTCACTTAGAGCCCAGGCCAGGTGAACCCAACAAAATCCCACACTGGAGAATCCAAAACTTTACTCTTACACTGGCCATCTCCCCTCAGAGCTCAGGCCAGAGAGACAAACCAGACAGGAGGGGAGGAACTGAATGCACAACCCAAAAGCCAGACTGAGGTTAATAATTAACTCAATGTTATTTAAACGCAAAGCAATATACACAGAGGTAAACACAAAAGATAACTTAAATTTGCTGCAAAGCGGGACAAATGTTCCAACCACAAAGTAAAGGCCAAAACTTTAAATCATTGCTAACCGGCAAATATACTAAATACACAAAGTGGCAAAACTGACAGATTTACAACTCATGACCGAT